>NC_048590.1:8753278-8858278 GCF_013265735.2 Oncorhynchus mykiss | reverse complement strand
GAGGGAGGAGGAGACGAAGGAGACGGGAGAGGGAGGAGGAGACGAAGGAGACGGGAGAGGGAGGAGGAGACGAAAGAGACGGGAGAGGGAGGAGGAGACGAAAGAGACGGGAGAGGGAGGAGGAGACGAAAGAGACGGGAGAGGGAGGAGGAGACGAAAGAGACGGGAGAGGGAGGAGGAGACGAAAGAGACGGGAGAGGGAGGAGGAGACGAAAGAGACGGGAGAGGGAGGAGGAGACGAAAGAGACGGGAGAGGGAGGAGGAGACGAAAGAGACAGGGGAGAGGCAGGAGGAGACGAAAGAGACAGGGGAGAGGGAGGAGGAGACGAAAGAGACAGGGGAGAGGGAGGAGGAGACAGGGGAGAGGGAGGAGGAGACGAAAGAGACGGGAGAGGGAGGAGGAGACGAAAGAGACGGGAGAGGGAGGAGGAGACGAAAGAGACGGGAGAGGGAGGAGGAGACGAAAGAGACGGGAGGAGGAGACGAAAGAGACGGGGGAGAGGGAGGAGGAGACGAAGGAGACGGGAGAGGGAGGAGGAGACGAAGGAGACGGGAGAGGGAGGAGGAGACGAAAGAGACGGGAGAGGGAGGAGGAGACGGAAGAGACGGGAGAGGGAGGAGGAGACGAAAGAGACAGGGGAGAAGGAGGAGGAGACGAAAGAGACAGGGGAGAGGGAGGAGGAGACGAAGGAGACGGGAGAGGGAGGAGGAGACGAAAGAGACGGGAGAGGGAGGAGGAGACGAAAGAGACGGGAGAGGGAGGAGGAGACGAAAGAGACGGGAGAGGGAGGAGGAGACGAAAGAGACAGGGGAGAGGGAGGAGGAGACGAAAGAAACAGGGGCGAGGGAGGAGGAGACGAAAGAGACAGGGGAGAGGCAGGAGGAGACGAAAGAGACAGGGGAGAGGGAGGAGGAGACGAAAGAGACGGGAGAGGGAGGAGGAGATGAAACAGACAGGGGAGAGGGAGGAGGAGACAGGGGAGACGGGAGAGGGAGGAGGAGACGAAAGAGACAGGGGAGAGGGAGGAGGAGACAGGGGAGAGGGAGGAGGAGATGAAAGAGACGGGAGAGGGAGGAGGAGACGAAAGAGACGGGAGAGGGAGGAGGAGACGAAAGAGACGGGAGAGGGAGGAGGAGACGAAAGAGACGGGAGAGGGAGGAGGAGACGAAAGAGACGGGGGAGGGAGGAGGAGACGAAAGAGACGGGGGAGAGGGAGGAGGAGACGAAAGAGACGGGGGAGAGGGAGGAGGAGACGAAAGAGACGGGGGAGAGGGAGGAGGAGAAAGGGGAGAGGGAGGAGGAGACAAAAGAGACAGGGGAGAGGGAGGAGGAGACAAGAGACAGGGGAGAGGGAGGAGGAGACAGGGGAGAGGGAGGAGGAGACAAAAGAGACAGGGGAGAGGGAGGAGGAGACAAAAGAGACAGGGGAGAGGGAGGAGGAGACAAAAGAGACAGGGGAGAGGGAGGAGGAGACGAAAGAGACAGGGGAGAGGGAGGAGGAGACAAAAGAGACGCGAGAGGGAGGAGGACACGAAAGAGACGGGAGAGGGAGGAGGAGACAAAAGAGACAGGGGAGAGGGAGGAGGAGACAAAAGAGACGGGAGAGGGAGGAGGAGACCAAAGAGACAGGGGAGAGGGAGGAGGAGACGAAAGAGACAGGGGAGAGGGAGGAGGAGACAAGAGACGGGAGAGGGAGGAGGAGACGAAAGAGACAGGGGAGAGGGAGGAGGAGACGAAAGAGACAGGGGAGAGGGAGGAGGAGACAAAAGAGACGCGAGAGGGAGGAGGAGACGAAAGAGACGCGAGAGGGAGGAGGAGACGAAAGAGACGTGAGAGGGAGGAGGAGACGAAAGAGACAGGAGAGGCAGGAGGAGACGAAAGAGACAGGGGAGAGGGAGGAGGAGACAAGAGACGGAGAGGGAGGAGGAGACGAAAGAGACAGGGGAGAGGGAGGAGGAGACGAAAGAGACAGGGGAGGGGGAGGAGGAGACAAAAGAGACGGGAGAGGGAGGAGGAGACGAAAGAGACGGGAGAGAGGGAGGAGAAGACGAAAGAGATGTGAGAGGGAGGAGGAGACGAAAGAGACAGGGGAGAGGGAAGAGGAGACAAAAGAGACAGGAGAAGGAGGAGGAGACGAAAGAGACGGGGGAGGGAAGGGGAGATGAAAGAGAGGGGATGGAGAGACAAAAGAGACAGGGGAGGGAGAGACAAAAGAGAGGGGAGGGACAGACAAAAGAGAGGGGAGGGACAGACAAAAGAGAGGGGAGGGACAGACAAAAGAGAGGGGAGGGAGAGACAAAAGAGACATGGGAGGGAGAGACAAAAGAGAGGGGAGGGAGAGACAAAAGAGAGGGAAGGGAGAGACAAAAGAGAGGGGAGGGAGAGACAAAAGAGAGGAGAGGGAGAGACAAAAGAGAGGAGAGGGAGAGATAAAAGAGAGGGGAGGGAGAGACAAAAGAGACATGGGAGGGAGAGACAAAAGAGAGGGGAGGGAGAGACAAAAGAGACATGGGAGGGAGAGACAAAAGAGAGGAGAGGGAGAGACAAAAGAGAGGGAAGGGAGAGACAAAAGAGACATGGGAGGGAGAGACAAAAGAGACAAGGGAGGGAGAGACAAAAGAGAGGGGAGGGAGAGACAAAAGAGAGGAGAGGGAGAGACAAAAGAGAGTGGAGGGAGAGACAAAAGAGAGGGGAGGGAGAGACAAAAGAGACGGTAGAGGGAGAGACAAAAGAGAGGGGAGGGAGAGACAAAAGAGAGGGAAGGGAGAGACAAAAGAGAGGGGAGGGAGAGACAAAAGAGAGGAGAGGGAGAGACAAAAGAGAGGAGAGGGAGAGATAAAAGAGAGGGGAGGGAGAGACAAAAGAGACATGGGAGGGAGAGACAAAAGAGAGGGGAGGGAGAGACAAAAGAGACATGGGAGGGAGAGACAAAAGAGAGGAGAGGGAGAGACAAAAGAGAGGGAAGGGAGAGACAAAAGAGACATGGGAGGGAGAGACAAAAGAGACAAGGGAGGGAGAGACAAAAGAGAGGGGAGGGAGAGACAAAAGAGAGGAGAGGGAGAGACAAAAGAGAGTGGAGGGAGAGACAAAAGAGAGGGGAGGGAGAGACAAAAGAGACGGTAGAGGGAGAGACAAAAGAGAGGGGAGGGAGAGACAAAAGAGACAGAGGAGGGAGGGGGAGAGAGAGAGGGGAGGGAGGAGGAGACGGGTGACATTTGGGATTCAGGCTGTACAGACTGAGATAAATATGAAGTCCAGGGGTACATAGGAAGGCTCCTTTTCACCACAGCCGGCTGGCAATGCCAAAGTCAGGAACACAGTACGGTCACGGTGATGGAAGATTTAAAAGGTGTCACCCAGAAGCAGGAAACAGGAGGAGAGGAGTAGCCCTGCAGAATAGGACAGGACATCCATTTAATGAGGCTGGACTACTCTTTCAACACGTGCTTAAGCCCTCTGACAGTGCACTTCTTTCATCCACGTTGGGTTGACAGGGTTTATCTGACGTTGGGTTTGTCAGGGTTTATCTGACGTTGGGTTGATAGGGTTTATCTGACGTTGGGTTTATCTGACGTTGGGTTAACAGGGTTTATCTGACGTTGGGTTGATAGGGTTTATCTGACGTTGGGTTTATCTGACGTTGGGTTTGACAGGGGTTTATCTGACGTTGGGTTAACAGGGTTTATCTGACGTTGGGTTGACAGGGTTTATCTGACGTTGGGTTGACAGGGTTTATCTGACGTTGGGTTGGACAGGGTTTATCTGACGTTGGATTGACAGGGTTTATCTGACGTTGGGGTTGACAGGGTTTATTTGACGTTGGGTTTGTCAGGGTTTATCTGACGTTGGGTTGATAGGGTTTATCTGACGTTGGGTATATCTGACGTTGGGTTGACAGGGTTTATCTGACGTTGGGTTGACAGGGTTTATCTGACGTTGGGTTGACAGGGTTTATCTGACGTTGGGTTGACAGGGTTTATCTGACGTTGGGTTGGACAGGGTTTATCTGACGTTGGGTTGACAGGGTTTATCTGACGTTGGGTTGACAGGGTTTATCTGACGTTAGGTTGACAGGATTTATCTGACGTTGGGTTGACGGGGGTTTATCTGACGTTGGGTTGACAGGGTTTATCTGACGTTGGGTATATCTGACGTTGGGTTGACAGGGTTTATCTGACGTTGGGTTTGACGGGTTTATCTGACGTTGGGTTGACAGGGTTTATCTGACGTTGGGTTGACAGGGTTTATCTGACGTTGGGTTGACAGGGTTTATCTGACGTTGGGTATATCTGACGTTGGGTTGACAGGGTTTATCTGACGTTGGGTTTGACGGGTTTATCTGACGTTGGGTTGACAGGGTTTATCTGACGTTGGGTTGACAGGGTTTATCTGACGTTGGGGTTGACAGGGTTTATCTGACGTTGGGTTGACAGGGTTTATCTGACGTTGGGTTGACAGGGTTTATCTGACGTTGGGTTGACAGGGTTTATCTGACGTTGGGGTTGACAGGGTTTATCTGACGTTGGGTTGACAGGGTTTATCTGACGTTGGGTTGACAGGGTTTATCTGACGTTGGGTTGACAGGGTTTATCTGACGTTGGGGTTGACAGGGTTTATCTGACGTTGGGGTTGACAGGGTTTATCTGACGTTGGGGTTGACAGGGTTTATCTGACGTTGGGGTTGACAGGGTTTATCTGACGTTGGGTTGACAGGGTTTATCTGACGTTGGGTTGACAGGGTTTATCTGACGTTGGGGTTGACAGGGTTTATCTGACGTTGGGGTTGACAGGGTTTATCTGACGTTGGGTTGACAGGGTTTATCTGACGTTGGGTTGACAGGGTTTATCTGACGTTGGGGTTGACAGGGTTTATCTGACGTTGGGGTTGACAGGGTTTATCTGACGTTGGGGTTGACAGGGTTTATCTGACGTGGGGTTGACAGGGTTTATCTGACGTTGGGTTGATAGGGTTTATCTGACGTTGGGTTGACAGGGTTTATCTGACGTTGGGTTGACAGGGTTTATCTGACGTTGGGTTGACAGGGTTTATCTGACGTTGGGTTGACAGGGTTTATCTGACGTTGGGTTGACAGGGTTTATCTGACGTTGGGGTTGACAGGGTTTATCTGACGTTGGGGTTGATAGGGTTTATCTGACGTTGGGGTTGACAGGGTTTATCTGACGTTGGGGTTGACAGGGTTTATCTGACGTTGGGGTTGACAGGGTTTATCTGACGTTGGGGTTGACAGGGTTTATCTGACGTTGGGTTGATAGGGTTTATCTGACGTTGGGGTTGACAGGGTTTATCTGACGTTGGGTTGACAGGGTTTATCTGACGTTGGGGTTGACAGGGTTTATCTGACGTTGGGTTGACAGGGTTTATCTGACGTTGGGTTGACAGGGTTTATCTGACGTTGGGTTGACAGGGTTTATCTGACGTTGGGGTTGACAGGGTTTATCTGACGTTGGGGTTGACAGGGTTTATCTGACGTTGGGTTGACAGGGTTTATCTGACGTTGGGTTTGACGGGTTTATCTGACGTTGGGTTGACAGGGTTTATCTGACGTTGGGGTTGACAGGGTTTATCTGACGTTGGGGTTGACAGGGTTTATCTGACGTTGGGGTTGACAGGGTTTATCTGACGTTGGGTTGACAGGGTTTATCTGACGTTGGGTTGACAGGGTTTATCTGACGTTGGGTTGACAGGGTTTATCTGACGTTGGGTTGACAGGGTTTATCTGACGTTGGGGTTGACAGGGTTTATCTGACGTTGGGTTGACAGGGTTTATCTGACGTTGGGGTTGACAGGGTTTATCTGACGTTGGGTTGACAGGGTTTATCTGACGTTGGGGTTGACAGGGTTTATCTGACGTTGGGGTTGACAGGGTTTATCTGACGTTGGGTTGACAGGGTTTATCTGACGTTGGGGTTGACAGGGTTTATCTGACGTGGGGTTGACAGGGTTTATCTGACGTTGGGTTGATAGGGTTTATCTGACGTTGGGTTGACAGGGTTTATCTGACGTTGGGTTGACAGGGTTTATCTGACGTTGGGTTGACAGGGTTTATCTGACGTTGGGTTGACAGGGTTTATCTGACGTTGGGTTGACAGGGTTTATCTGACGTTGGGGTTGACAGGGTTTATCTGACGTTGGGGTTGATAGGGTTTATCTGACGTTGGGTTGACAGGGTTTATCTGACGTTGGGTTGACAGGGTTTATCTGACGTTGGGTTGACAGGGTTTATCTGACGTTGGGGTTGACAGGGTTTATCTGACGTTGGGTTGACAGGGTTTATCTGACGTTGGGGTTGACAGGGTTTATCTGACGTTGGGTTGACAGGGTTTATCTGACGTTGGGGTTGACAGGGTTTATCTGACGTTGGGGTTGACAGGGTTTATCTGACGTTGGGTTGACAGGGTTTATCTGACGTTGGGGTTGACAGGGTTTATCTGACGTGGGGTTGACAGGGTTTATCTGACGTTGGGTTGATAGGGTTTATCTGACGTTGGGTTGACAGGGTTTATCTGACGTTGGGTTGACAGGGTTTATCTGACGTTGGGTTGACAGGGTTTATCTGACGTTGGGTTGACAGGGTTTATCTGACGTTGGGTTGACAGGGTTTATCTGACGTTGGGGTTGACAGGGTTTATCTGACGTTGGGGTTGATAGGGTTTATCTGACGTTGGGGTTGACAGGGTTTATCTGACGTTGGGGTTGACAGGGTTTATCTGACGTTGGGGTTGACAGGGTTTATCTGACGTTGGGGTTGACAGGGTTTATCTGACGTTGGGTTGATAGGGTTTATCTGACGTTGGGGTTGACAGGGTTTATCTGACGTTGGGTTGACAGGGTTTATCTGACGTTGGGGTTGACAGGGTTTATCTGACGTTGGGTTGACAGGGTTTATCTGACGTTGGGTTGACAGGGTTTATCTGACGTTGGGTTGACAGGGTTTATCTGACGTTGGGGTTGACAGGGTTTATCTGACGTTGGGGTTGACAGGGTTTATCTGACGTTGGGTTGACAGGGTTTATCTGACGTTGGGTTTGACGGGTTTATCTGACGTTGGGTTGACAGGGTTTATCTGACGTTGGGGTTGACAGGGTTTATCTGACGTTGGGGTTGACAGGGTTTATCTGACGTTGGGGTTGACAGGGTTTATCTGACGTTGGGTTGACAGGGTTTATCTGACGTTGGGTTGACAGGGTTTATCTGACGTTGGGTTGACAGGGTTTATCTGACGTTGGGTTGACAGGGTTTATCTGACGTTGGGGTTGACAGGGTTTATCTGACGTTGGGTTGACAGGGTTTATCTGACGTTGGGGTTGACAGGGTTTATCTGACGTTGGGTTGACAGGGTTTATCTGACGTTGGGGTTGACAGGGTTTATCTGACGTTGGGGTTGACAGGGTTTATCTGACGTTGGGGTTGACAGGGTTTATCTGACGTTGGGTTGACAGGGTTTATCTGACGTTGGGTTGGACAGGGTTTATCTGACGTTGGGTTGACAGGGTTTATCTGACGTTGGGTTGACAGGGTTTATCTGACGTTGGGTTGACAGGGTTTATTTTCTGATATTTTTTAACCTGAGGAGACAGGACTGGAACAGACCCAGTAAACTCATGCCCACTAATGATCAGAAATGCTCTCTCAGCAAATCCCTTCACTCTCTTTCTGTTTTTCAGCCTGAAAACATCATGCTGTTGGACAAGAACGTGCCATTGCCAAGGATCAAACTAATCGATTTCGGACTCGCTCACAAAATCGAGGCGGGGGCAGAGTTTAAAAACATTTTTGGGACTCCTGAATTTGTGGGTAAGTTTAAAAAATATATATTTTCCTTTATTTAACTAGGCAAGTTAGTTAAGAACAAATTCTTATTTTCAATGACGGCCTCGGAACAGTGGTTTAACTGCCTGTTCAGGGGCAGAACGATGCCATAAGTAGACTACCACACATGAAAATGAATAACTACATTATCAATGTCAAATCAAATATTAGTCACATGTGCCCGAATACAACCGGTGTAGACCTTACAGTGAAATGCTGAATACCACAGGTGTAGTAGACCTTACAGTGAAATGCTGAATACCACAGGTGTAGTAGACCTTACAGTGAAATGCTGAATACAACAGGTGTAGTAGACCTTACAGTGAAATGCTGAATACAACAGGTGTAGTAGACCTGACAGTGAAATGATGAATACAACAGGTGTAGTAGACCTTACAGTGAAATGCTGAATACAACAGGTGTAGTAGACCTCACAGTGAAATGTTGAATACAACAGGTGTAGTAGACCTCACAGTGAAATGCTGAATACAACAGGTGTAGTAGACCTCACAGTGAAATGCTGAATACAACAGGTGTAGTAGACCTCACAGTGAAATGCTGAATACAACAGGTGTAGTAGACCTCACAGTGAAATGCTGAATACAACAGGTGTAGTAGACCTCACAGTGAAATGCTGAATACAACAGGTGTAGTAGACCTTACAGTGAAATGCTGAATACAACAGTTGTAGTAGACCTTACAGTGAAATGCTGAATACAACAGGTGTAGTAGACCGTACAGTGAAATGCTGAATACAACAGGTGTAGTAGACCTCACAGTGAAATGCTGAATACAACAGGTGTAGTAGACCTTACAGTGAAATGCTGAATACAACAGGTGTAGTAGACCTTACAGTGAAATGATAAATACAACAGGTGTAGTAGACCTTACAGTGAAATGCTGAATACAACAGGTGTAGTAGACCTCACAGTGAAATGCTGAATACAACAGGTGTAGTAGACCTTACAGTGAAATGCTGAATACAACAGGTGTAGTAGACCTCACAGTGAAATGCTGAATACAACAGGTGTAGTAGACCTTACAGTGAAATGCTGAATACAACAGGTGTAGTAGACCTTACAGTGAAATGCTGAATACAACAGGTGTAGTAGACCTCACAGTGAAATGCTGAATACAACAGGTGTAGTAGACCTTACAGTGAAATGCTGAATACAACAGGTGTAGTAGACCTTACAGTGAAATGCTGAATACAACAGGTGTAGTAGACCTTACAGTGAAATGCTGAATACAACAGGTGTAGTAGACCTTACAGTGAAATGCTGAATACAACAGGTGTAGTAGACCTTACAGTGAAATGCTGAATACAACAGGTGTAGTAGACCTTACAGTGAAATGCTGAATACAACAGGTGTAGTAGACCTTACAGTGAAATGCTGAATACAACAGGTGTAGTAGACCTTACAGTGAAATGATGAATACAACAGGTGTAGTAGACCTTACAGTGAAATGCTGAATACAACAGGTGTAGTAGACCTCACAGTGAAATGATGAATAAAACAGGTGTAGTAGACCTTACAGTGAAATGATGAATACAACAGGTGTAGTAGACCTTACAGTGAAATGCTGAATACAACAGGTGTAGTAGACCTCACAGTGAAATGCTGAATACAACAGGTGTAGTAGACCTTACAGTGAAATGCTGAATACAACAGGTGTAGTAGACCTTACAGTGAAATGCTGAATACAACAGGTGTAGTAGACCTTACAGTGAAATGCTGAATACAACAGGTGTAGTAGACCTTACAGTGAAATGCTGAATACAACAGGTGTAGTAGACCTTACAGTGAAATGTTGAATACAACAGGTGTAGTAGACCTTACAGTGAAATGCTGAATACAACAGGTGTAGTAGACCTCACAGTGAAATGCTGAATACAACAGGTGTAGTAGACCTCACAGTGAAATGCTGAATACAACAGGTGTAGTAGACCTTACAGTGAAATGTTGAATACAACAGGTGTAGTAGACCTCACAGTGAAATGCTGAATACAACAGGTGTAGTAGACCTTACAGTGAAATGCTGAATACAACAGGTGTAGTAGACCTTACAGTGAAATGCTGAATACAACAGGTGTAGTAGACCTCACAGTGAAATGCTGAATACAACAGGTGTAGTAGACCTCACAGTGAAATGTTTACTTACAAGCCATTTAACCAACAATGCAGTTCAAGAAATTAGAGTTAAGAAGATATTTACAAAATAAACTAAAGTGAAAAATACAATAAAATAAAAAAAGTAACACACTAAAATAACAATACCGAGGCTATATACTGACGTGAGTGATACGAGGTGGTAATCATTTAGGCAGGTTACCTTCACAGGGACTATGGTGGTCTGCTTGAAACATGTACCAGTCAAATGTTTGGACACACCGGCTCCTTCAAGGGGTTTTCCTTTATTTGTACCATTTTTATACATTGTAGAATAATAGTGAAGACATCAAAACTATGAATTAACACATATGAAATAATTTAGTAACCCAAAAAAAGTGTTTAAAAAAAAAAAATTGGAAATATTTTTTATATTTTTAGATTCTTCAAAGTTGCCATCCTTTGCCTTGATTACAGCTTTGTACACTCTTGGCATTCTTTCAACCAGCTTGACCTGGAATGCTTTTCCAACAGTCTTGAAGGAGTTCCCACATATGCTGAGCACTTGTTGCCTCTTTTTCCTTCACTCTGCGGTCAAACTCATTCCAAACCATCTCAATTGGGTTGAGGTCGGGTGATTGTGGAGGCCAGGTCATCTGATGCAGTACTCCATCACTCTCCTTCCCACTTCGGCTATGGAGAGCTTGATCACACAGTCATCCGGAACAGCTTGTGCTCTCATGCATGCTTCAGTGTTGCTTGCCTCGAAGCGAGCATAAAAGGCATTTAGCTTGTCTGGTAGGCTCGTGTCACTTGGCAGCTCGCGGCTGGGTTTCTCTTTGTAATAGTTTGCAAGCCCTGCCACATCCGACGAGCGTCAGAGCCGGTGTAGTAGGATTCAATCTGAGTCCTGTATTGATGCTTTGCCCGTTTAGCAGGATTTCTTAGGATTAGTGTCCCACTCTAGCCTTTAGCTCGATGCAGATGTTGCCTGTAATCCATGGCATCTGGTTGGAATATGTATGTACGGTCACTGTGGGGACGACGATGCACTTATTGATGAAGCCGGTTACTGAGGTTACTCCTCAATGCCAAGGGATGAATCCTGGAACATATTCCAGTCTGTGCTGCAAAACAGTCCTGTAGCGTAGCATCCACGTCATCTGACCACTTCCGTATTGAGCGAGTCACTTGTACTTCCTGCTTTAGTTTTTGCTAGAAAGCAGGAATCAGGAGGATAGAATTATGGTCGGATTTACCAAATGGAGGGCGAGGGAGAGCTTTGTACATGTTTCTGTGTGTGGAGTAAAGGTGGTCTAGAGTTTTTTCCCTCAGGTTGCACGTGACATGCTGGTAGAAATGAGGTAAAACAGATTTAAGTTTGCCAGCATTAAAGTCCCCGGTCACTAGGAGTGTCGCTTTTCGATGAGCATTTTCTTGTTTGCTTATTACACAGCTCGTTGAGTGCGGTCTTAGTGCCAGCATCGGTTTGTGGTGGTAAATAGACAGCTACGAATAATACAGATGAGAACTCTCTTGGTAGATAGTGTGGTCTACAGCTTATCACGAGGTACTCTACCTCAGGCGAGCATAACCTTGAGACTTCTTTAATGTTAGACATCGCACACCAGCTGTTATTGGCAAATAGACCCCCCCCCCCCCCCAAATAGACCCCCCCCCCCCCCCGCCTCTCGTCTTGCTCTGTCTGGCCAAAACCCAGCCAGCTCTATATTATCCGTGTCGTCGTTCAGCCACGACTCGGTGAAACATAAGATATTACAGTTCCTGATGTTCCGTTGGTAGGATAATCTTAATCGTAGATCATCCAGTTTATTCTCCAGTGACTGCACGTTGCCCAGTAGAACAGATGGTAGTGGTGGTTTACTCACTCGCCTACGAATTCTCCCAAAGCACCCCGACCTCCGGCCCCTTTTCTTAACGCGAATGACGGGGATTCGAGCCTGGTCTCGAGAAAGCAGTGTATCCTTCGCTTCGGGGACTTGTTAAAGAAAAAAAACATCTTTGTCCAGTTCGAGGTGTTCATGAGACCGTGTTGATGTGTTGATGTGTCCATGTGTTGATGTGTCCATGTGTTGATGTGTCCATGTGTTGATGTGTTGATGTGTCCATGTGTTGATGTGTCCATGTGTTGATGTGTCCATGTGTTGATGTGTCCATGTGTTGATGTGTTGATGTGTCCATGTGTTGATGTGTCCATGTGTTGATGTGTCCATGTGTTGATGTGTTGATGTGTCCATGTGTTGATGTGTCCATGTGTTGATGTGTTGATGTGTTGATGTGTTGATGTGTTGATGTGTCCATGTGTTGATGTGTTGATGTGTTGATGTGTCCATGTGTTGATGTGTCCATGTGTTGATGTGTTGATGTGTTGATGTGTTGATGTGTCCATGTGTTGATGTGTTGATGTGTTCATGTGTTCATGTGTTGATGTGTTGATGTGTTCATGTGTTGATGTGTTGATGTGTCCATGTGTTGATGTGTTGATGTGTCCATGTGTTGATGTGTTGATGTGTCCATGTGTTGATGTGTTGATGTGTTCATGTGTTGATGTGTTGATGTGTTCATGTGTTGATGTGTTGATGTGTCCATGTGTTGATGTGTTGATGTGTTGATGTGTCCATGTGTTCATGTGTTGATGTGTTGATGTGTTGATGTGTTGATGTGTCCATGTGTTGATGTGTTGATGTGTCCATGTGTTGATGTGTTCATGTGTTGATGTGTTGATGTGTCCATGTGTTGATGTGTTGATGTGTTGATGTGTCCATGTGTTGATGTGTCCATGTCTTGATGTGTTGATGTGTTGATGTGTTGATGTGTTGATGTGTCCATGTGTTGATGTGTTGATGTGTCCATGTGTTGATGTGTTCATGTGTTGATGTGTTGATGTGTCCATGTGTTGATGTGTTGATGTGTCCATGTGTTGATGTGTCCATGTGTTGATGTGTCCATGTGTTGATGTGTTGATGTGTCCATGTCTTGATGTGTTGATGTGTTGATGTGTCCATGTGTTGATGTGTTGATGTGTTGATGTGTCCATGTGTTGATGTGTTGATGTGTTGATGTGTCCATGTGTTGATGTGTTGATGTGTCCATGTGTTGATGTGTCCATGTCTTGATGTGTTGATGTGTTGATGTGTTGATGTGTCCATGTGTTGATGTGTCCATGTGTTGATGTGTCCATGTGTTGATGTGTTGATGTGTCCATGTGTCCATGTGTTGATGTGTTGATGTGTTGATGTGTCCATGTGTTGATGTGTTGATGTGTTGATGTGTCCATGTGTTGATGTGTTGATGTGTTGATGTGTCCATGTGTTGATGTGTCCATGTGTTGATGTGTCCATGTGTTGATGTGTCCATGTGTCCATGTGTTGATGTGTCCATGTGTTGATGTGTTGATGTGTCCATGTGTTGATGTGTTGATGTGTCCATGTGTTGATGTGTCCATGTGTTGATGTGTTCATGTGTTGATGTGTTGATGTGTTGATGTGTCCATGTGTTGATGTGTCCATGTGTTGATGTGTTGATGTGTTGATGTGTTGATGTGTCCATGTGTTGATGTGTCCATGTGTTGATGTGTCCATGTGTTGATGTGTTGATGTGTCCATGTGTTGATGTGTTGATGTGTCCATGTGTTGATGTGTTGATGTGTTGATGTGTTGATGTGTTGATGTGTCCATGTGTTGATGTGTTGATGTGTCCATGTGTTGATGTGTTGATGTGTCCATGTGTTGATGTGTTGATGTGTTGATGTGTTGATGTGTCCATGTGTTGATGTGTCCATGTGTTGATGTGTTGATGTGTCCATGTGTTGATGTGTTGATGTGTCCATGTGTTGATGTGTTGATGTGTCCATGTGTTGATGTGTCCATGTGTTGATGTGTCCATGTGTTGATGTGTTGATGTGTTGATGTGTCCATGTGTTGATGTGTTGATGTGTCCATGTGTTGATGTGTCCATGTGTTGATGTGTTGATGTGTCCATGTGTTGATGTGTTCATGTGTTGATGTGTTGATGTGTTGATGTGTTGATGTGTCCATGTGTTGATGTGTTCAATGTGTTTATGAGACCCTGACAAATCTCAGGTATTAACAGGAAATGCATTGTTTTGATGTAAATACTACGTTCTATCATTCATTCAGTCTTCTAGTGACCTTCTGTCTGTTATGGACACATTCAGTCTTCTAGTGACCTTCTGTCTGTTATGGACACATTCAGTCTTCTAGTGACCTTCTGTCTGTTATGGACACATTCAGTCTTCTAGTGACCTTCTGTCTGTTATGGACACATTCAGTCTTCTAGTGACCTTCTGTCTGTTATGGACACATTCAGTCTTCTAGTGACCTTCTGTCTGTTATGGACACATTCAGTCTTCTAGTGACCTTCTGTCTGTTATGGACACATTCAGTCTTCTAGTGACCTTCTGTCTGTTATTGACACATTCCGTCTTCTAGTGACCTTCTGTCTGTTATGGACACATTCAGTCTTCTAGTGACCTTCTGTCTGTTATGGACACATTCAGTCTTCTAGTGACCTTCTGTCTGTTATGGACACATTCAGTCTTCTAGTGACCTTCTGTCTGTTATGGACACATTCAGTCTTCTAGTGACCTTCTGTCTGTTATGGACACATTCAGTCTTCTAGTGACCTTCTGTCTGTTATGGACACATTCAGTCTTCTAGTGACCTTCTGTCTGTTATGGACACATTCAGTCTTCTAGTGACCTTCTGTCTGTTATGGACACATTCAGTCTTCTAGTGACCTTCTGTCTGTTATGGACACATTCAGTCTTCTAGTGACCTTCTGTCTGTTATGGACACATTCAAGATAATAATAGAAAATACACTGTTTTGATCCACTTCCCTTTTCTATTTCTGATGCATTTAGTGCAGTGTTCTGCTGATTGGTCAACCTGTCTGTTTCAGCCCCAGAGATAGTGATGCATTTAGTGCAGTGTTCTGCTGATTGGTCAACCTGTCTGTTTCAGCCCCAGAGATAGTGATGCATTTAGTGCAGTGTTCTGCTGATTGGTCAACCTGTCTGTTTCAGCCCCAGAGATAGTGATGCATTTAGTGCAGTGTTCTGCTGATTGGTCAACCTGTCTGTTTCAGCCCCAGAGATAGTGATGCTGATTGGTCAACCTGTCTGTTTCAGCCCCAGAGATAGTGAACTACGAACCGCTGGGACTGGAGGCAGATATGTGGAGTATAGGAGTCATCACCTACATCCTGTGAGTTTAGGTTCATCACGACATGAAGCATGAACCACACTACACATGAACCCTTATTAGGGAGTTCAACACAACATGAAGCATGAACCACACTACACATGAACCCTTCTTGGGAGTTCAACATGAAGCATGAACCACACTACACATGAACCCTTCTTAGGAATAAGAAAATACAAAATAGGGGACACAATAACCCGACGCGCACCAGTCAAACACATGTGCACATGCACTTACAATAAACATGTGTGGAACAGAGGGTTAAATACACAACACATAATGAGGGAAATGAAAAAACAGGTGTGTGGGAAAACAAGACAAAACAAATGGAAAATGAAAAAAATGGATCTGCGACGTCGACCGGCCGAACAGCGCCCGAACAAGGAGAGGCATCGACTTCGGTAGAAGTCGTGACATGTAAACAGGGATGGTGTAGGTGAAACACATGCAATGTTCCTAACGCTCCTCCTGTTCTGGCCTTGTTGTCGTTGTGTTCCAGGCTGAGTGGAGCGTCTCCCTTCCTGGGAGAGACTAAACAGGACACGCTGGCCAACATCTCAGCCATGAACTACGAGTTCGACGAGGAGTTCTTCTGTAGAACCAGTGAACTGGCCAAAAGCTTCATACGGCAGCTACTGGAGAGAGACAAGATGTAAGGAGTGATTAGAGGTCAGGGGTCAGCTGGCTAATATGACAGCTACTGGAGAGAGACAAGATATAAGGAGGGGTTAGAGGTCAGGGGTTAGGGGTCAGCTGGCTAATATGACAGCTGCTGGAGAGAGACAAGATGTAAGGAGGGATTAGAGATCAGGGGTTAGGGGTCAGCTGGCTAATATGACAGCTACTGGAGAGAGGCTAGATGTAAGGAGCGGTTAGAGGTCAGGGGTTAGGGGTCAGGGTCAGCTGGCTAATATGACAGCTGCTGGAGAGAGACAAGATGTAAGGAGGGATTAGAGGTCAGGGGTTAGGGGTCAGCTGGCTAATATGACAGCTACTGGAGAGAGACAAGATGTAAGGAGGGGTTAGAGGTCAGGGGTTAGGGGTCAGCTGGCTAATATGACAGCTGCTGGAGAGAGGCTAGATGTAAGGAGGGATTAGAGATCAGGGGTCAGGGGTCAGCTGGCTAATATGACAGCTACTGGAGAGAGGCTAGATGTAAAGAGGGATTAGAGGTCAGGGGTCAGCTGGCTAATGTGACAGCTACTGGAGAGAGACAAGATGTAAGGAGGGATTAGAGGTCAGGGGTCAGTGGTCAGCTGGCTAATATGACAGCTACTGGAGAGAGGCTATATGTAAGGAGGGATTAGAGGTCAGGGGTCAGGGGTCAGCTGGCTAATGTGACAGCTACTGGAGAGAGGCTAGATGTAAGGAGGGATTGGAGGTTGGGGGTTAGGGGTCAGGGTCAGCTGGCTAATATGACAGCTGCTGGAGAGAGGCTAGATGTAAGGAGGGATTAGAGGTCAGGGGTCAGCTGGCTAATGTGACAGCTACTGGAGAGAGACAAGATGTAAGGAGGGATTAGAGGTCAGGGGTCAGTGGTCAGCTGGCTAATATGACAGCTACTGGAGAGAGGCTATATGTAAAGAGGGATTAGAGGTCAGGGGTCAGCTGGCTAATATTACAGCTACTGGAGAGAGACAAGATGTAAGGAGGGATTAGAGGTCAGGGGTTAGGGGTCAGCTGGCTAATATGACAGCTGCTGGAGAGAGACAAGATGTAAGGAGGGATTAGAGGTCAGGGGTTAGGGGTCAGGGTCAGCTGGCTAATATGACAGCTGCTGGAGAGAGACAAGATGTAAGGAGGGATTAGAGGTCAGGGGTTAGGGGTCAGGGTCAGCTGGCTAATATGACAGCTGCTGGAGAGAGACAAAATGTAAGGGGGGATTAGAGGTCAGGGGTTAGGGGTCAGCTGGCTAATATGACAGCTACTGGAGAGAGACAAGATGTAAGGAGGGATTAGAGGTCAGGGGTTAGGGGTCAGCTGGCTAATATGACAGCTGCTGGAGAGAGGCTAGATGTAAGGAGGGATTGGAGGTCGGGGGTTAGGGGTCAGGGTCAGCTGGCTAATATGACAGCTGCTGGAGAGAGACAAGATGTAAGGAGGGATTAGAGGTCAGGGGTTAGGGGTCAGCTGGCTAATATGACAACTGCTGGAGAGAGGCTAGATGTAAGGAGGGATTAGAGGTCAGGGGTTAGGGGTCAACTGGCTAATATGACAGCTGCTGGAGAGAGACAAGATGTAAAGAGGGATTAGAGGTCAGCGGTTAGGGGTCAGGGTCAGCCGGCTAATATGACAGCTGCTGGAGAGAGACAAAATGTAAGGAGGGATTAGAGGTCAGGGATTAGGGGTCAGCTGGCTCATATGACAGCTGCTGGAGAGAGACAAGATGTAAGGAGGGATTAGAGGTCAGGGTCAGCTGGCTAATATGACAGCTACTGGAGAGAGACAAGATGTAAGGAGGGATTAGAGGTCAGGGGTTAGGGGTTAGGGGTCAGGGTCAGCTGGCTAATATGACAGCTACTGGAGAGAGGCTAGATGTTAGGAGAGTTTGGAGGTCGGGGGTTAGGGGTCAGGGTCAGCTGGCTAATATGACAGCTGCTGGAGAGAGAGTTGATGTAAGGAGAGATTGGAGATCGGGGGTTAGGGGTCAGGGGTGAGGTGGAGAGGGTGAGGAGGAGAGGAGTTAGAGGTGAGGAGTCTGGGTTGAGGAGAGGGGTCAAAGATGAAGGGTCCGGGCTGTGGTGAGGAGGAGAGGAGTCAGAGGTGAGGGGTCAGGGGTGAGGAGGAGAGTGGTCAGAGGTAAGAGGTCAGAGATACGGGGTCTGGGTTGAGTTGAGGAGGAGAGGGGTCCGGGGTGAGGGGTCAGAGGTGAGGGGTCAGATGTGACGGGTCAGAGGTGAGAGATCTGGGGTCAGAGATGAGGGGTCAGAGGTGAGGTGGAGCTGGACAAGAAGTGAGGTTTGGGGTTTGAACCTGTGCCAAAAGACTGTTAGACCACTGAGCTAAAGCCTAGACAATATCTATGGAAACTAACACTAGTCTTCCTGGCTCAGGGAAGGTCAAAGGATGTATTGTGTTTCTACATCACATTGTAGAACGGCTGTATAGAAACATGTATTTACACACTTTTGAGACCATGCGGTTTGTTTACGTTACTCTGCATGCCTCTACACAGTACACACTCTCTCTTGATGGCAGTAACGCTGAACGATCTGTGAACAAGGTCAAAACAGACGACACTGTCACAGTCTAAAATCAAGTTCCTGACATCCTCCTGTTCTGTGTGGTCCCCTTTGTGAGGACATAAATTACGTTCGGAAAGTATTCAGACCCTTTAACTTTTCCCACATTTTGTTTACGTTACAGTCCTATTCTAAAATTAATAAAAAAAATATTTGACCTCCTCCATCTACGCACAAGACCCCATAACGACAAAGCGAAAACAGGTTTTTGTCATTTCCATAAGCATTCAGACCCCTATGAGACTCGAAATTGAGCTCAGGTGCATCCTGTTACCATTGATCATCCTTGAGATGTTTCTACAACTTGATTGGAGTCCATCTGTGGTAAATTCAATTGATTGGACATGATTTGGAAAGGCCCTCACACCTGTATATATAAGGTCCCACAGTTGACAGTGCATGTCAGAGCAAAAACCAAGCCATGAGGTCGAAGGAATTGTCTGTAGAGCTCCGAGACAGGATTGTGTCGAGACACAGATCTGGGGAAGGGTACAACAATCTTCTGCAGCATTGAAGGTCCCAAGAACACAGCTGGCCTCCATCATTCTTAAATGGAAGAAGTTTGGAACCACCAAGATTCTTCCTAGAGCTGGCCGCCTGGCCAAACTGAGCAATCAGTGGAGAAGGGCCTTGGTCAGGGAGGTGACCAAGAACCTGATGGTCACTCTGACAGAGTTCCAGAGTCCCTCTGTGGAGAACCTTCCAGAAGGACAACTATTTCTGCAGTACTCCACCAATCAGGCCTTTATGGTAGAGTGGCCAGACGGAAGCCACTCCTCAGTAAAAGGCACATGACAGTCTGCTTGGAGTTTGCCAAAAGGCACCTAAAGACTCTGCCCATAAGAAACAAGATTCTCTGGTCTGATGAAACGAAGATTGAACTCTGAATGTTAAGCATCACGTCTGGAGGCAACCTGGCACCATCCCTACGGTGAAGCATGGTGGTGGCAGCATCATGCTGTGGGGATGATTTTCAACGGCAGGGACTTGGGGACTAGTCAGGATCGAGGGAAAGATGAATGGAGCAAAGTACGGAGAGATCCTTGATGAAAACCTGCTCCAGAGCGCTCAGGACCTCAGACTGGGGCGAAGGTTCACCTTGCAACAGGACAACGACCCTAAGCACACACCCAAGACAACGCAGAAGTGGCTTAGGGACAAGTCTCTGAATGTCCTTCACTGGCCCAACCAGAGCCCGGACTTGAACTCAATTGAACATTCCTGGAGAGACCTGAAAATAGCTGTGCAGCGACGCTCCCCAACTAACCTGACAGAGCTTGAGAGGATTTGCAGAGAAGATTGGGAGAAACTCTCTAAATACAGGTGTAAGATTGTAGCATCATACCCAAAAAAACTTGAGGTTGTAATCGCTGCCAAAGGTGCTTCAACAAAGTACTGAGTAAAAGGGTCTGAATACTGATGTAAATGAGTTATTTCAGCCTTTTATTTTTTTATAACTTTACAAAAATGTCAAAAAAAAAACAGTTTTTTTTTTTCATTATGGGGTATTGTGTGTAGATTGATGAGGGATTTCTTTTTTTTTTTAAATTAATTTTAGATTAAGGCTGTAAACATAACAAAATGTGGAGAAGGTCACGAGGTGTGAATACTCTATCCAATCCAGTGTAAACATGTTTGTCTTCCAGGAAGAGGTTAACTATTCAAGATGCCCTCAACCATCCCTGGATCAAGGTATACCATTGTCATATGAAAACAGCGTACTGTCGTGATTGACAGCTTGATGTTAAAGACACGCATCGTCGTTTTCTTTTGTGACATAACTTCCTGTATTTTATGATTTGCATAACCGCGCCTCCTAATTATTATACTGTGACATGTACTGTTCAGGCAGACACACGGATTGGTTTGTTGTTTGTACCGTTTTTACATACTTGGTTTCTGACCATGTAATGTATGTTAAGCTGTTATGGACTGCACCTCCCACTCAGACGATGTAGAATATATAATGACCTGGACAGCACCTCCCACTCAGACGATGTAGAATATATAATGACCTGGACAGCACCTCCCACTCAGACGATGTAGAATATATAATGACCTGGACAGCACCTCCCACTCAGACGATGTAGAATATATAATGACCTGGACAGCACCTCCCACTCAGACGATGTAGAATATATAATGACCTGGACAGCACCTCCCACTCAGACAATGTAGAATATATAATGACCTGGACAGCACCTCCCACTCAGACGATGTAGAATATATAATGACCTGGACAGCACCTCCCACTCAGACAATGTAGAATATATAATGACCTGGACAGCACCTCCCACTCAGACAATGTAGAATATATAATGACCTGGACTGCACCTCCCACTCAGACGATGTAGAATATATAATGACCTGGACTGCACCTCCCACTCAGACGATGTAGAATATATAATGACCTGGACTGCACCTCCCACTCAGACGATGTAGAATATATAATGGCCTGGACTGCACCTCCCACTCAGACAATGTAGAATATATAATGGCCTGGACAGCACCTCCCACTCAGACGATGTAGAATATATAATGACCTGGACTGCACCTCCCACTCAGACAATGTAGAATATATAATGGCCTGTACTGCACCTCCCACTCAGACAATGTAGAATATATAATGACCTGGACAGCACCTCCCACTCAGACAATGTAGAATATATAATGACCTGGACTGCACCTCCCACTCAGACGATGTAGAATATATAATGACCTGGACAGCACCTCCCACTCAGACGATGTAGAATATATAATGGCCTGGACAGCACCTCCCACTCAGACAATGTAGAATATATAATGACCTGGACTGCACCTCCCACTCAGACGATGTAGAATATATAATGACCTGGACAGCACCTCCCACTCAGACGATGTAGAATATATAATGACCTGGACAGCACCTCCCACTCAGACGATGTAGAATATATAATGACCTGGACAGCACCTCCCACTCAGACGATGTAGAATATATAATGACCTGGACAGCACCTCCCACTCAGACGATGTAGAATATATAATGACCTGGACAGCACCTCCCACTCAGACGATGTAGAATATATAATGACCTGGACAGCACCTCCCACTCAGACGATGTAGAATATATAATGACCTGGACTGCACCTCCCACTCAGACGATGTAGAATATATAATGGCCTGGCTAGTCAGATAGAGGGAGCTCTAGCCTGTTAGTTTGAATCAGACGTGTGATTCCATCAGATGAGTTTTTCCTGCCATGTTTGTGACTCTTAACTTAAATGTGTAACCAGTTGACAAAAGAGCTTGACGTTTGGTGATGGAAAGCATCGAAAGAAGATGAATAACTAACCATGTGACCTGGAGTGTTGCCTGTTGGGTAATATATAACTAACCATGTGACCTGGAGTGTTGCCTGTTGGGTAATATATAACTAACCATGTGACCTGGAGTGTTGCCTGTTGGGTAATATATAACTAACCATGTGACCTGGAGTGTTGTCTGTTGGGTAATATATAACTAACCATGTCACCTGGAGTGTTGCCTGTTGGGTAATATATAACTAACCATGTGACCTGGAGTGTTGCCTGTTGGGTAATATATAACTAACCATGTCACCTGGAGTGTTGTCTGTTGGGTAATATATAACTAACCATGTCACCTGGAGTGTTGCCTGTTGGGTAATATATAACCAACCATGTCACCTGGAGTGTTGCCTGTTGGGTAATGTATAACTAACCATGTCACCTGGAGTGTTGCCTGTTGGGTAATATATAACCAACCATGTCACCTGGAGTGTTGCCTGTTGGGTAATGTATAACTAACCATGTGACCTGGAGTGTTGCCTGTTGGGTAATATATAACTAACCATGTGACCTGGAGTGTTGCCTGTTGGGTAATGTATAACTAACCATGTCACCTGGAGTGTTGCCTGTTGGGTAATATATAACTAACCATGTGACCTGGAGTGTTGTCTGTTGGGTAATGTATAACTAACCATGTCACCTGGAGTGTTGCCTGTTGGGTAATGTATAACTAACCATGTGACCTGGAGTGTTGTCGGTGGTTTGGTGATGGAGGCATGTCACCTCTGGCTTATATTCCATTGCTGTTCAGAACATCATCAATGCATGGCATGCAGTGCCAGTTAGTGACTTCCAGCTCAGTAACCCTCCGTCTATCGTCCTCATCTCTCGTGTCTGAAGTCTAATGAGTGCAAGGAGGAGACTCCCATCACCAAGACCGCGGACCAGACCAAGACCCCGGACCAGACCAAGACCCCGGACCAGACCAAGACCCCTAAGAAGCGCGAGCGGCGTCAGCTGAAGACCAAACGTCTCAAGGAGTACACCATGAAGTCCCACTCCTCCATGCCCCCCAACAACACCTACGTCAACTTCGAACGCTTCGTCCAGGTAGTGGAGGACATCAGCCGGATGGAGGGCTCCTTCACTGGGCTAGCCTCGGCCCACGACTCCCTGCAGGAGGACATTGACGCCTTGGTCTCCGTCTACAACCACAAGGAGTCCTGGTACAAGGAGGAGAGCGAGGGGGTCCGTCACCAGCTATCTCAGATCCGCTACGAGTTCCGTAAAGTGGAGGCGATGAAGAGGAGCCTGCAGGATGAGATGAAGGTGGTGGACGTCAGCGTCAGTGACGTCAGCGCCCGCTACCAGGAGAGGAAGAGACACTTTGACGCCCTGAGACAGGAGCTGAGCGACGAGCTGAAGTGGGTGCAGGACGTGGTGGGGTCGTTAGGGGTCACAGGCGGGGTCGCGGACGGGGTCGGAGGAGGAGGGGGCTACCTCAACTGTAACTTCTCCACTGTGTTTAATAATGACGTGAATGAAGCACTGAAGGAAATGCTGAACAGAAGCTGTGGAGGAGATCTGCTGTCTGGGATCAGCCTGAACCTCACCGAGTCTGGACTGAAGAGATAGTATGGTATAGTATAGTACAGTAGAGTATCAACCTGGACCTGACTGAGTCTGGACTGAAGAGATAGTATAGTAGAGTATAGTATAGTATAGTAGAGTATAGTACAGTAGAGTATCAACCTGGACCTGACTGAGTCTGGACAGTAGAGTACCAACCTGGAACTGACTGAGTCTGGACAGTCGAGTAGAGTACCAACCTGGAACTGACTGAGTCTGGACAGTAGAGTAGAGTACCAATCTGGACCTGACTGAGTCTGGACAGTAGAGTAGAGTATCAACCTGGACCTGACTGAGTCTGGACAGTAGAGTAGAGTACCAACCTGGACCTGACCGAGTCTGGACAGTAGAGTAGAGTACCAACCTGGAACTGACTGAGTCTGGACAGTAGAGATAACAGCAGATACAGTAGAATATCAACCTGGATCTGACTGAGTCTGGACAGTAGAGATAACAGCAGATACCGTAGAGTATCAACCTGGATCTGACTGAGTCTGGACAGTAGAGATAACAGCAGATACAGTAGAGTATCAACCTGGATCTGACTGAGTCTGGACAGTAGAGATAACAGCAGATACAGTAGAGTATCAACCTGGACCTGACTGAGTCTGGACAGTAGAGTAGAGTATCAACCTGGACCTGACTGAGTCTGGACAGTAGACATAACAGCAGATCCAGTAGAGTATCAACCTGGACCTGACTGAGTCTGGACAGTAGAGTAGAGTACCAACCTGGATCTGACTGAGTCTGGACAGTAGAGTAGAGTATCAACCTGGACCTGACTGAGTCTGGACAGTAGAGTAGAGTATCAACCTGGACCTGACTGAGTCTGGACAGTAGAGTAGAGTACCAACCTGGACCTGACTGAGTCTGGACAGTAGAGTAGAGTATCAACCTGGACCTGACTGAGTCTGGACAGTAGAGTAGAGTATCAACCTGGACCTGACTGAGTCTGGACAGTAGAGTAGAGTATCATCCTGGAACTGACTGAGTCTGGACAGTCGAGTAGAGTACCAACCTGGAACTGACTGAGTCTGGACAGTAGAGTAGAGTACCAATCTGGACCTGACTGAGTCTGGACAGTAGTGTAGAGTACCAACCTGGACCTGACTGAGTCTGGACAATAGAGTAGACTACCAACCTGGACCTGACCGAGTCTGGACATTAGAGTAGAGTACCAACCTGGATCTGACTGAGTCTGGACAGTAGAGTAGAGTACCAACCTGGACCTGACTGAGTCTGGACAGTAGAGTACCAACCTGGACCTGACTGAGTCTGGACAGTAGAGTAGAGTACCAAACTGGACCTGACTGAGTCTGGACAGTAGAGTATCAACCTGGACCTGACTGAGTCTGGACAGTAGAGTAGAGTACCAACCTGGACCTGACCGAGTCTGGACAGTAGAGTAGAGTACCAACCTGGAACTGACTGAGTCTGGACAGTAGAGATAACAGCAGATACAGTAGAGTACCAACCTGGACCTGACTGAGTCTGGACTGTAGAGTAGAGTACCAACCTGGACCTGACTGAGTCTGGACAGTAGAGTAGAGTACCAACCTGGACCTGACTGAGTCTGGACAGTAGAGTAGAGTACCAACCTGGACCTGACTGAGTCTGGACAGTAGAGTAGAGTACCAACCTGGACCTGACTGAGTCTGGACAGTAGAGTATCAACCTGGACCTGACTGAGTCTGGACAGTAGAGTAGAGTACCAACCTGGACCTGACTGAGTCTGGACAGTAGAGTATCAACCTGGACCTGACTGAGTCTGGACAGTAGAGTAGAGTACCAACCTGGACCTGACTGAGTCTGGACAGTAGAGTAGAGTACCAACCTGGACCTGACTGAGTCTGGACAGTAGAGTAGAGTACCAACCTGGACCTGACTGAGTCTGGACAGTAGAGATAACAGCAGTTTCAGTAGCCCAGAGTCAGTATCAGAAACAGGAAGTAGAGGACACGAAGTCATCTCTGTGGAATATTATATCTTTAGTTTGTTCTCCTTGTGATACGTTAGTAGTATTGTTGTGATTAGCTAAAAAAATAAAACGTCAACGTATTTACAATGCTTTACTTTTCGTGTTTTACAAAGAATGATGTAAGAGGCTTGACAGGTTTTGAGGTTTTATATTTAAAGTCTGCAACTTTTAAGTAGCTTGTTTGTTTTTCATAGTTCAAAGCCAACTGTTGATGATGTGGATAGAGGATTGATAATGAGTAGATCTAGACCTTCTTAGATTAGATTGAAGCTAGTTGAGAGTGTTATTGTTGTTTCATTATTGACATTAGACCTTCTTAGATTAGATTGAAGCTAGTTGAGAGTGTTATTGTTGTTGTCATTATTGACATTAGACCTTCTTAGATTAGATTGAAGCTAGTTGAGAGTGTTATTGTTGTTGTCATTATTGACATTAGACCTTCTTAGATTAGATTGAAGCTAGTTGAGAGTGTTATTGTTGTTGTCATTATTGACATTAGACCTTCTTAGATTAGATTGAAGCTAGTTGAGAGTGTTATAGTTGTATGTGTATTTTAGATGCTTGTACCTACCTGATCTAAACCCACTGAACCTGATAAAGATCTTATCGATTGAAATGGTGTGTGTGTGTGTGTGTGTGTGTGTGTGTGTGTGTGTGTGTGTGTGTGTGTGTGTGTGTGTGTGTGTGTGTGTGTGTGTGTGTGTGTGTGTGTGTGTGTGTGTGTGTGTGTGTGTGTGTGTGTGTGTGTGTGTGTGTGTACTGTATCAGCCAAACACTACAATACACTGGTCCTTTTACTCCTAGTCTGGTACCTTTTAGTCTGGGTCCTTCTAGTCAGGTCATTTTAGTCCTAGTCTGGTCATTTTAGTCCTAGTCTGGTCCTTTTAGTCCTAGTCTTGTCCTTTTAGTCCTAGTCTGGTCCCTTTTAGTCCTAGTCTGGTCCTTTTAGTCCTAGTCTTGTCCTTTTAGTCCTAGTCTGGGTCCTTTTAGTCCTAGTCTGGTCCTTTTAGTCCTAGTCTGGTCCCTTTTAGTCCTAGTATGGTCCTTTTAGTCCTAGTCTGGCCCCTTTTAGTCCTAGTCTGGTCCCTTTTAGTCCTAGTCTGGTCCTTTTAGTCCTAGTCTGGTCCTTTTAGTCCTAGTCTGGTCCTGATCTCTTTATAAGACTGTTTTAGCTCCTATGTTTGTTGTCTTTGTCATGATAGCCCAAAGGCTTTTCATCCTATCTATGTCATGACAGCCCAAAGGCTTTTCATCCTATCTATGTCATGACAGCCCAAAGGCTTTTCATCCTATCTATGTCATGACAGCACAAAGGCTTTTCATCCTATCTATGTCATGACAGCCCAAAGGCTTTTCATCCTATCTATGTCATGACAGCCCAAAGGCTTTTCATCCTATCTATGTCATGACAGCCCAAAGGCTTTTCATCCTATCTATGTCATGACAGCCCAAAGGCTTTTCATCCTATCTATGTCCTGCTGTTTTCTGCTGTGGTTTAGCCGTTAAACCCATGCCAGGCCCTGGTGCGCAGACAGTCTGTCATTAATCTGGAGAACTTCAGGAGACAGTACGCACAACGCAGATGGAAGGTACGTCCTGCAGTGCAAAACATCATACAATATCATCAACATGCCATTAGGCCATTGATAAGTGTGTGTGTGTGTGTGTGTGTGTGTGTGTGTGTTTGCGTGCGTGCGTGTTTGTATCTGTCCATGTGTGTAATTGTTTGTGATGTCAATAGGCCAATACATATGCTGTAGTGTGTCAGAACATCTTTATCGGGATTGTGTCTCTGCGGGGACTAGATGTCGATCAGGATTGTGTCTCTGTGGGGACTAGATGTCAATCGGGATTGTGTCTCTGTGGGGACTTGATGTCCATCAGGATTGTGTCTCTGTGTTGTCTAGATGTCTATCAGGATTGTGTCTCTGTGTTGTCTAGATGTCTATCAGGATTGTGTCTCTGTGTTGTCTAAATGTCTATCAGGATTGTGTCTCTGTGGGGACTAGATGTCCATCAGGATTGTGTCTCTGTTGTCTAGATGTCTATCAGGATTGTGTCTCTGTGTTGTCTAGATGTCTATCAGGATTGTGTCTCTGTGTTGTCTAGATGTCTATCAGGATTGTGTCTCTGTGTTGTCTAGATGTCTATCAGGATTGTGTCTCTGTGTTGTCTAGATGTCTATCAGGATTGTGTCTCTGTGTTGTCTAGATGTCTATCAGGATTGTGTCTCTGTGTTGTCTAGATGTCTATCAGGATTGTGTCTCTGTGTTGTCTAGATGTCTATCAGGATTGTGTCTCTGTGTTGTCTAGATGTCTATCAGGATTGTGTCTCTGTGTTGTCTAAATGTCTATCAGGATTGTGTCTCTGTGGGGACTAGATGTCCATCAGGATTGTGTCTCTGTTGTCTAGATGTCCATCAGGATTGTGTCTCTGTGTTGTCTAGATGTCTATCAGGATTGTGTCTCTGTGTTGTCTAGATGTCTATCAGGATTGTGTCTCTGTGTTGTCTAGATGTCTATCAGGATTGTGTCTCTGTGTTGTCTAGATGTCTATCAGGATTGTGTCTCTGTGTTGTCTAGATGTCTATCAGGATTGTGTCTCTGTGTTGTCTAGATGTCTATCAGGATTGTGTCTCTGTGTTGTCTAGATGTCTATCAGGATTGTGTCTCTGTGTTGTCTAGATGTCTATCAGGATTGTGTCTCTGTGTTGTCTAGATGTCTATCAGGATTGTGTCTCTGTGTAACCACCTGACCAGGATGATGAGAAGAGGGCAGGAACAACAACAACAACAACAGGACCAGGTGATGACCACACACACACACACACACACACACACACACACACACACACACACACACACACACACACACACAGTCTGTCTAATTTACCCATTCATATTACACAGTCTAACTAACCCAATAATATTACACAGTCTATGTCTAATGAATCATCAATCAATCAATCAAATGTATTTATAAAGCCCTTCTTACATCAGCTGATATCTCAAAGTGCTGTACAGAAACCCAGCCTAAAACCCCAAACAGCAAGCAATGCAGATGTAGAAGCACGGTGGCTAGGAAATACTCCCTAGAAAGGCCAGAACCTCGGAAGAAACCTAGAGAGGAACCAGGCTCTGAGGGGTGGCCAGTCCTCTTCTGGCTGTACTGGGTAGACCAGAGGAACCAGGCTATGAGGGGTGGCCAGTCCTCTTCTGGCTGTGCAGGGTGGAGATTAGAAACCTAGAGAGGAACCAGGCTATGTGGGGTGGCCAGTCCTCTTCTGTCTGTGCAGGGTGGAGATTAGAAACCTAGAGAGGAACCAGGCTATGAGGGGTGTCTTCTGGCTGTGCCGGGTGGAGATTATAACAGAACATGGCCATTGTATTTCACAGTCATGAATTAATATTGCACAATATATGTCTAATTAACCCATGTAATGCTGCTGATGCCACTGATCACTCAGCCAGTACATGGGACGTGTGTGTAAACTTGTTAGTGATGGGTCAAGAAGTGATGTGTTGTTGTGCTGTTGCCCTCGGTTACTTAAAACACAAATATTGTTGCGTTGTCATCTCAGCAAGATACACACGAAAGTCATTCACACGGATATACCCAATCATATCTATAATCCACAGTAACTAAGCAACATACTGAACCTTGTCATTGTGTTTAACTGCGGTCCACTCTGGAGTACAGAGATGGCGGCCTACCTAACAGCTATTCTGTTGACTATCTATTACCGGAGTCATTACAGAGAAACAGAGTTGTACCTCCTAGAAATAGACAATACTGGTTGTGTTTTCAGAGGAGCTGTGACAGCGACAACGAGGAAGAGACCAGGAAGACAAGACTACAGACCAGGAAGAGGAGTAACACTTCCTGAAGACAACATCCAATCAAAATGCCACCATTCCTCCATTCCACTTCCTGAAGTCAACAACCAACCAAAACACCAGCCCCAAAGGCTTTTCATCGTATCTATGTCCTGCTGTTTTCTGCTGTGGTTTAGCCGTTAAACCCATGCCAGGCCCTGGTGCGCAGACTGTCTGTCATTAATCTGGAGAACTTCAGGAGACAGTAAACACGACACAGATGGAACGTACGTCCTGCAGTACAAAACATCATACAATATCACCAACATGCCATTAGGTCATTGATAAGTGTGTGTGTGTGTGTGTGTGTGTGTGTGTGTGTGTGTGTGTGTGTGTGTGTGTGGGTGTGTGTGTGTGTGTGTGTGTGTGTGTGTGTGTGTGTGTGCGTGTGTGTGTTTGCGTGCGTGCGTGAGTGTTTGTATCTGTCCATGTGTGTAATTGTTTGTGATGTCAATAGGCCAATACATATGCTGTAGTGTGTCAGAACATCTTTATCAGGATTGTGTCTCTGCGGGGACTAGATGTCGATCAGGATTGTGTCTCTGTGGGGACTAGATGTCCATCGGGATTGTGTCTCTGTGGGGACTAGATGTCCATCAGGATTGTGTCTCTGTGGGGACTAGATGTCCATCAGGATTGTGTCTCTGTGGGGACTAGATGTCAATCGGGATTGTGTCTCTGTGGGGACTAGATGTCCATCAGGATTGTGTCTCTGTGGGGACTAGATGTCTATCAGGATTGTGTCTCTGTGTTGTCTAGATGTCCATCAGGATTGTGTCTCTGTGTTGTCTAGATGTCTATCAGGATTGTGTCTCTGTGTTGTCTAGATGTCTATCAGGATTGTGTCTCTGTGTTGTCTAGATGTCTATCAGGATTGTGTCTCTGTGTTGTCTAGATGTCTATCAGGATTGTGTCTCTGTGTTGTCTAGATGTCTATCAGGATTGTGTCTCTGTGTTGTCTAGATGTCTATCAGGATTGTGTCTCTGTGTTGTCTAGATGTCTATCAGGATTGTGTCTCTGTGTTGTCTAGATGTCTATCAGGATTGTGTCTCTGTGTTGTCTAGATGTCTATCAGGATTGTGTCTCTGTGTAACCACCTGACCAGGATGATGAGAAGAGGGCAGGAACAACAACAACAACAACAGGACCAGGTGATGACCACACACACACACACACACACACACACACACACACACACACACACACACACACACACACACACACACACACACACACACACACACACACACACACACACACAGTCTGTCTAATTTACCCATTCATATTACACAGTCTAACTAACCCATTAATATTACACAGTCTATGTTTAATGAATCATCAATCAATCAATCAAATGTATTTATAAAGCCCTTTTTACAACAGCTGATGTCTCAAAGTGCTGTACAGAAACCCAGCCTAAAACCCCAAACAGCAAGCAATGCAGGTGTAGAAGCACGGTGGCTAGGAAAAACTCCCTAGAAAGGCCAGAACCTAGGAAGAAACCTAGAGAGGAACCAGGCTCTGAGGGGTGGCCAGTCTTCTTCTGGCTCTACTGGGTAGACCAGAGGAACCAGGCTCTGAGGGGTGGCCAGTCCTCTTCTGGCTGTACTGGGTAGACCAGAGGAACCAGGCTCTGAGGGGTGGCCAGTCCTCTTCTGGCTGTGCAGGGTGGAGATTAGAAACCTAGAGAGGAACCAGGCTCTGAGGGGTGGCCAGTCCTCTTCCGGCTGTGCAGGGTGGAGATTAGAAACCTAGAGAGGAACCAGGCTATGAGGGGTGTCCAGTCCTCTTCTGGCTGTGCCGGGTGGAGATTAGAAACCTAGAGAGGAACCAGGCTCTGAGGGGTGGCCAGTCCTCTTCTGGCTGTGCCGGGTGGAGATTAGAAACCTAGAGAGGAACCAGGCTCTGAGGGGTGGCCAGTCCTCTTCTGGCTGTGCCGGGTGGAGATTAGAAACCTAGAGAGGAACCAGGCTCTGAGGGGTGGCCAGTCCTCTTCTGGCTGTGCCGGGTGGAGATTATAACAGAACATGGCCATTGTATTGCACAGTCATGAATTAATATTGCACAATATATGTCTAATTAACCCATGTAATGCTGCTGATGCCACTGATCACTCAGCCAGTACATGGGACGTGTGTGTAAACTTGTTAGTGATGGGTCAAGAAGTGATGTGTTGTTGTGCTGTTGCCCTCGGTTACGTAAAACACAAATATTGTTGCGTTGTCATCTCAGCAAGATACACGAAAGTCATTCACACGGATATACCCAATCATATCTATAATCCACAGTAACTAAGCAACATACTGAACCTTGTCATTGTGTTTAACTGCGGTCCACTCTGGAGTACAGAGATGACGGCCTACCTAACAGCTATTCTATTGACTATCTATTTCTGGAGTCATTACAGAGAAACAGAGTTGTACCTCCTAGAAATAGACAATACTGGTTGTGTTTTCAGAGGAGCTGTGACAGCGACAACGAGGAAGAGACCAGGAAGACGAGACTACAGACCAGGAAGAGGAGTAACACTTCCTGAAGACAACAACCAATCAAAACACCACCATTCCTCCATTCCACTTCCTGAAGACAACAACCAACCAAAACGCCACCGTTCCTCCATTCCACTTCCTGAAGACAACAACCAATCAAAACGCCACCGTTCCTCCATTCCACTTCCTGAAGACAACAACCAATCAAAACACCACCATTCCTCCATTCCACTTCCTGAAGATAACAACCAATCAAAACGCCACCGTTCCTCCATTCCACTTCCTGAACGCAACAACCAATCAAAACGCCACCGTTCCTCCATTCCACTTCCTGAAGACAACAACCAATCAAAACACCACCATTCCTCCATTCCACTTCCTGAAGACAACAACCAAGCACCATTTAAATCCAGTTGTCTATGAAGTTATAGTCTTTTCTCAGTGAAAGGTCATAGACCTTTTTTAATGATACTTCCGTACGTTAGCTAGCTTTTTATAAATCTGTTTACGGTGTAGTGGTTGTATATGGCGGGAAATACAAGACAGCAGAATGAACCCGTTTGTGTTCTTACTGTATTTTACATCAGTGTTGCATGTATAAAATATATTTTCCTATTAGATTATGTGTCCTGTTTATTCTCTATGTTGGTTGGGGCGTGACAGTGTCCAGGGTGGGTTATCTAGGTGATTTAATGATTTATGTTGGCCTGGTATGGTTCCCGTATTCAGAGGCAGCTGTTTATTCGTTGTCTCTGATTGGGGATGATATTTAGGCAGCCATTTCCCCTTTGTGCTTTGTGGGATGTTGTCTAGGTATAGTTGCCTGCTACTCTGAGCTTCACGTTTCGGGTTTTTTTTTTTTTTCTTTCTTCGCTTTATTGTTTTTGTTTTTTGTTTTTGTTTTTAAGTTTCTTTTCCAAAATAAAAGGATGGAAACGTTATAACGCTGCATCTTGGTCCGCTCGTTATAACGATCGTGACATTATGTTTAACCTGTGTATGCATTCTCTATGCTGGCTATCGCCATTTCCTTACATAAATCTACCACCACTTTTCAACGTGTGATTTATGGGGAATTCATCAATATTTCATGTATTTTTCTGATTTGTAAACTATATTATGAAACCCTACGACCCAAACCAATCCCTAATTGCTGTAACAATAACAATAAATATGACTGTAAATCTTCTCGGACTCCGTGAGGCGAAGCTAAGCAGCAACATGTTTTCACGCCTGGTTACTTTCTTTTATCAGCCAGCGTGTTTTCTGACTCTTTTTCCCAAGACACTCCAAACAGCAAGATGAGTTGAGTACATTCATTCACTTGAACAATAAACCCAAAGGCAACTCTTTCTTTGGCTTCTGTCTGTAGTCTCTAGACCTCAGTTAAATCAGCTGAGTAGTAGTCTGTAAAGCACTGCAGTTGGTTTCTCTACAGGATGCTGAATAACTGACAGTTGGTTTCTCCACAGGATGCTGAATAACTGACAGTTGGTTTCTCCCCAGGATGCTGAATAACTGACAGTTGTTACAGTTGGTTTCTCCTCAGGATGCTGAATGACTGACAGTTGGTTTCTCCTCAGGATGCTGAATAACTGACAGTTGGTTTCTCCTCAGGATGCTGAATAACTGACAGTTGTTACAGTTAGTTTCTCCCCAGGATGCTGAATGACTGACAGTTGGTTTCTCCCCAGGATGCTGAATGACTGACAGTTGGTTTCTCCACAGGATGCTGAATAACTGACAGTTGTTACAGTTAGTTTCTCCACAGGATGCTGAATGACTGACAGTTGGTTTCTCCTCAGGATGCTGAATAACTGACAGTTGTTACAGTTGGTTTCTCCTCAGGATGCTGAATAACTGACAGTTGGTTTCTCCACAGGATGCTGAATAACTGACAGTTGGTCTCTCCACAGGATGCTGAATAACTGACAGTTGTTACAGTTGGTTTCTCCACAGGATGCTGAATAACTGACAGTTGGTCTCTCCACAGGATGCTGAATAACTGACAGTTGTTACAGTTGGTTTCTCCTCAGGATGCTGAATAACTGACAGTTGGTTTCTCCACAGGATGCTGAATAACTGACAGTTGTTACAGTTGGTTTCTCCTCAGGATGCTGAATAACTGACAGTTGGTTTCTCTACAGGATGCTGAATAACTGACAGTTGGTTTCTCTACAGGATGCTGAATAACTGACAGTTGGTTCTCCCTTAGGATGCAGAATAACTGACAGTTGGTTTCTCCTCAGGATGCTGAATAACTGACAGTTGGTTTCTCCTCAGGATGCTGAATAACTGACAGTTGGTTTCTCCACAGGATGCTGAATAACTGACAGTTGTTACAGTTAGTTTCTCCACAGGATGCTGAATGACTGACAGTTGGTTTCTCCTCAGGATGCTGAATAACTGACAGTTGTTACAGTTGGTTTCTCCTCAGGATGCTGAATAACTGACAGTTGGTTTCTCCACAGGATGCTGAATAACTGACAGTTGGTCTCTCCACAGGATGCTGAATAACTGACAGTTGTTACAGTTGGTTTCTCCACAGGATGCTGAATAACTGACAGTTGGTCTCTCCACAGGATGCTGAATAACTGACAGTTGTTACAGTTGGTTTCTCCTCAGGATGCTGAATAACTGACAGTTGGTTTCTCCACAGGATGCTGAATAACTGACAGTTGTTACAGTTGGTTTCTCCTCAGGATGCTGAATAACTGACAGTTGGTTTCTCTACAGCATGCTGAATAACTGACAGTTGGTTTCTCTACAGGATGCTGAATAACTGACAGTTGGTTCTCCCTTAGGATGCAGAATAACTGACAGTTGGTTTCTCCTCAGGATGCTGAATAACTGACAGTTGGTTTCTCCTCAGGATGCTGAATAACTGACAGTTGTTACAGTTAGTTTCTCCCCATGATGCTGAATGACTGACAGTTGGTTTCTCCTCAGGATGCTGAATAACTGACAGTTGGTTTCTCCACAGGATGCTGAATGACTGACAGTTGGTTTCTCCTCAGGATGCTGAATAACTGACAGTTGTTACAGTTGGTTTCTCCTCAGGATGCTGAATAACTGACAGTTGGTTTCTCCACAGGATGCTGAATAACTGACAGTTGGTCTCTCCACAGGATGCTGAATAACTGACAGTTGTTACAGTTGGTTTCTCCACAGGATGCTGAATGACTGACAGTTGGTTTCTCCTCAGGATGCTGAATAACTGACAGTTGTTACAGTTGGTTTCTCCTCAGGATGCTGAATAACTGACAGTTGGTTTCTCCTCAGGATGCTGAATAACTGACAGTTGGTTTCTCCATAGGATGCTGAATAACTGACAGCTGTTACAGTTGGTTTCTCCCCAGGATGCTGAATGACTGACAGTTGTTACAGTTGGTTTCTCCTCAGGATGCTGAATGACTGACAGTTGGTTTCTCCTCAGGATGCTGAATAACTGACAGTTGGTTTCTCCTCAGGATGCTGAATAACTGACAGTTGTTACAGTTAGTTTCTCCCCATGATGCTGAATGACTGACAGTTGGTTTCTCCTCAGGATGCTGAATAACTGACAGTTGGTTTCTCCACAGGATGCTGAATGACTGACAGTTGGTTTCTCCTCAGGATGCTGAATAACTGACAGTTGTTACAGTTGATTTCTCCTCAGGATGCTGAATAACTGACAGTTGGTTTCTCCACAGGATGCTGAATAACTGACAGTTGGTCTCTCCACAGGATGCTGAATAACTGACAGTTGTTACAGTTGGTTTCTTTACAGGATACTGAATGACTGACAGTTGGTTTCTCCATAGGATGCTGAATAACTGACAGCTGTTACAGTTGGTTTCTCCATAGGATGCTGAATAACTGACAGTTGGTACAGTTGGTTTCTACACAGGATACTGAATGACTGACAGTTGGTTTCTCCATAGGATGCTGAATAACTGACAGTTGTTACAGTTGGTTTCTCCTCAGGATGCTGAATGACTGACAGTTGTTGCAGTTGGTTTCTCCTCAGGATGCTGAATAACTGACAGTTGGTTTCTCCATAGGATGCTGAATAACTGACAGCTGTTACAGTTGGTTTCTCCCCAGGATGCTGAATGACTGACAGTTGTTACAGTTGGTTTCTCCTCAGGATGCTGAATGACTGACAGTTGGTTTCTCCTCAGGATGCTGAACGACTGACAGTTGTTACAGTTGGTTTCTCCTCAGGATGCTGAATGACTGACAGTTGGTTTCTCCTCAGGATGCTGAATAACTGACAGTTGGTTTCTCCTCAGGATGCTGAATAACTGACAGTTGTTACAGTTAGTTTCTCCCCAGGATGCTGAATGACTGACAGTTGGTTTCTCCCCAGGATGCTGAATGACTGACAGTTGGTTTCTCCACAGGATGCTGAATAACTGACAGTTGTTACAGTTAGTTTCTCCACAGGATGCTGAATGACTGACAGTTGGTTTCTCCTCAGGATGCTGAATAACTGACAGTTGTTACAGTTGGTTTCTCCTCAGGATGCTGAATAACTGACAGTTGGTTTCTCCACAGGATGCTGAATAACTGACAGTTGGTCTCTCCACAGGATGCTGAATAACTGACAGTTGTTACAGTTGGTTTCTCCACAGGATGCTGAATAACTGACAGTTGGTCTCTCCACAGGATGCTGAATAACTGACAGTTGTTACAGTTGGTTTCTCCTCAGGATGCTGAATAACTGACAGTTGGTTTCTCCACAGGATGCTGAATAACTGACAGTTGTTACAGTTGGTTTCTCCTCAGGATGCTGAATAACTGACAGTTGGTTTCTCTACAGGATGCTGAATAACTGACAGTTGGTTTCTCTACAGGATGCTGAATAACTGACAGTTGGTTCTCCCTTAGGATGCAGAATAACTGACAGTTGGTTTCTCCTCAGGATGCTGAATAACTGACAGTTGGTTTCTCCTCAGGATGCTGAATAACTGACAGTTGGTTTCTCCACAGGATGCTGAATAACTGACAGTTGTTACAGTTAGTTTCTCCACTGGATGCTGAATGACTGACAGTTGGTTTCTCCTCAGGATGCTGAATAACTGACAGTTGTTACAGTTGGTTTCTCCTCAGGATGCTGAATAACTGACAGTTGGTTTCTCCACAGGATGCTGAATAACTGACAGTTGGTCTCTCCACAGGATGCTGAATAACTGACAGTTGTTACAGTTGGTTTCTCCACAGGATGCTGAATAACTGACAGTTGGTCTCTCCACAGGATGCTGAATAACTGACAGTTGTTACAGTTGGTTTCTCCTCAGGATGCTGAATAACTGACAGTTGGTTTCTCCACAGGATGCTGAATAACTGACAGTTGTTACAGTTGGTTTCTCCTCAGGATGCTGAATAACTGACAGTTGGTTTCTCTACAGGATGCTGAATAACTGACAGTTGGTTTCTCTACAGGATGCTGAATAACTGACAGTTGGTTCTCCCTTAGGATGCAGAATAACTGACAGTTGGTTTCTCCTCAGGATGCTGAATAACTGACAGTTGGTTTCTCCTCAGGATGCTGAATAACTGACAGTTGTTACAGTTAGTTTCTCCCCATGATGCTGAATGACTGACAGTTGGTTTCTCCTCAGGATGCTGAATAACTGACAGTTGGTTTCTCCACAGGATGCTGAATGACTGACAGTTGGTTTCTCCTCAGGATGCTGAATAACTGACAGTTGTTACAGTTGGTTTCTCCTCAGGATGCTGAATAACTGACAGTTGGTTTCTCCACAGGATGCTGAATAACTGACAGTTGGTCTCTCCACAGGATGCTGAATAACTGACAGTTGTTACAGTTGGTTTCTCCACAGGATGCTGAATGACTGACAGTTGGTTTCTCCTCAGGATGCTGAATAACTGACAGTTGTTACAGTTGGTTTCTCCTCAGGATGCTGAATAACTGACAGTTGGTTTCTCCTCAGGATGCTGAATAACTGACAGTTGGTTTCTCCATAGGATGCTGAATAACTGACAGCTGTTACAGTTGGTTTCTCCCCAGGATGCTGAATGACTGACAGTTGTTACAGTTGGTTTCTCCTCAGGATGCTGAATGACTGACAGTTGGTTTCTCCTCAGGATGCTGAATAACTGACAGTTGGTTTCTCCTCAGGATGCTGAATAACTGACAGTTGTTACAGTTAGTTTCTCCCCATGATGCTGAATGACTGACAGTTGGTTTCTCCTCAGGATGCTGAATAACTGACAGTTGGTTTCTCCACAGGATGCTGAATGACTGACAGTTGGTTTCTCCTCAGGATGCTGAATAACTGACAGTTGTTACAGTTGATTTCTCCTCAGGATGCTGAATAACTGACAGTTGGTTTCTCCACAGGATGCTGAATAACTGACAGTTGGTCTCTCCACAGGATGCTGAATAACTGACAGTTGTTACAGTTGGTTTCTTTACAGGATACTGAATGACTGACAGTTGGTTTCTCCATAGGATGCTGAATAACTGACAGCTGTTACAGTTGGTTTCTCCATAGGATGCTGAATAACTGACAGTTGGTACAGTTGGTTTCTACACAGGATACTGAATGACTGACAGTTGGTTTCTCCATAGGATGCTGAATAACTGACAGTTGTTACAGTTGGTTTCTCCTCAGGATGCTGAATGACTGACAGTTGTTGCAGTTGGTTTCTCCTCAGGATGCTGAATAACTGACAGTTGGTTTCTCCATAGGATGCTGAATAACTGACAGCTGTTACAGTTGGTTTCTCCCCAGGATGCTGAATGACTGACAGTTGGTTTCTCCTCAGGATGCTGAACGACTGACAGTTGTTACAGTTGGTTTCTCCTCAGGATGATGAATGACTGACAGTTGGTTTCTCCTCAGGATGCTGAATGACTGACAGTTGGTTTCTCTACAGGATGCTGAATGACTGACAGTTGTTACAGTTGGTTTCTCCTCAGGATGCTGAATGACTGACAGTTGTTACAGTTGGTTGGTTATGTCCTCAGTGTGCCTCTGAGGTTACTGGAGACTAATTGGTGTTGGAGGCACACAACAACAACAACATACCGTAGCTGTGTTGAGGCCTCATAAGTTCACAGAGTCAAGGTACTGTACACACCGTACAGAGTGGTCTCATATTATGAAAGAGATACAAGTAAGTTGTCATTTTCAACTTTGTGGAGGTTTTGAGATCTGTTCACGTGGACCTTGAATGAGGACATTTGTAAACTATCCAAGACGACTCCTTGAATGTCACCTCCTGAAGAATCCTTGGACATAAACACTTATTGATGTGATGTATTAGCCATAGCCAACTACAGTACAGACACACAGTATAACCCAAAAGGCAGAGGCTCGTTGTTGAGTCCAATGACTGTCGGCTCAGTTGGAGAATGTGACCGGTCATTGTGTTCTAGGGTAGTTCTTCCTTCAGGAGACAGTACACACTGTACACCCAGTAACCAGTAATAACATCACATACAGAGACCCAGTCACCAGTAATAACATCACATGCAGAGACCCAGTCACCAGTAATAACATCACATACAGAGACCCAGTCACCAGTAATAACATCACATACACAGACCCAGTCACCAGTAATAACATCACACACAGAGACCGAGTCACCAGTAATAACATCACATACAGAGACCCAGTAACCAGTAATAACATCACATACAGAGACCCAGTCACCAGTAATAACATCACATACAAAGACCCAGTCACCAGTAATAACATCACATACAGAGACCCAGTCACCAGTAATAACATCACATACACAGACCCAGTCACCAGTAATAACATCACACACAGAGACCCAGTCACCAGTAATAACATCACATACAGAGACCCAGTAACCAGTAATAACATCACATACAGAGACCCAGTCACCAGTAATAACATCACATACAAAGACCCAGTCACCAGTAATAACATCACATACAGAGACCCAGTCACCAGTAATAACATCACATACAGAGACCCAGTCACCAGTAACATACCAGTAATAACATCACACACAGAGACCCAGTCACCAGTAATAACATCACATACAGAGACCCAGTCACCAGTAATAACATCACATACAGAGACCCAGTAATAACATCACATACAGAGACCCAGTCACCAGTAATAACATCACATACAGAGACCCAGTCACCAGTAACATACCAGCAATAACATCACATACAGAGACCCAGTCACCAGTAATAACATCACATGCAGAGACCCAGTCACCAGTAATAACATCACATACAGAGACCCAGTCACCAGTAATAACATCACATACAGAGACCCAGTCACCAGTAATAACATCACATACAGAGACCCAGTCACCAGTAATAACATCACATACAGAGACCCAGTCACCAGTAATAACATCACATACAGAGACCCAGTCACCAGTAATAACATCACACACAGAGACCGAGTCACCAGTAATAACATCACATACAGAGACCCAGTCACCAGTAATAACATCACATACAGAGACCCAGTAACCAGTAATAACATCACATACAGAGACCCAGTAATAACATCACATACAGAGACCCAGTCACCAGTAATAACATCACATACAGAGACCCAGTCACCAGTAATAACATCACATACAGAGACCCAGTCACCAGTAATAACATCACATACAGAGACCCAGTCACCAGTAATAACATCACATACAGAGACCCAGTCACCAGTAATAACATCACATACAGAGACCCAGTCACCAGTAATAACATCACATACAGAGACCCAGTCACCAGTAATAACATCACATACAGAGACCCAGTCACCAGTAATAACATCACATACAGAGACCCAGTCACCAGTAATAACATCACACACAGAGACCCAGTCACCAGTAATAACATCACATACAGAGACCCAGTCACCAGTAAAATACCAGTAATAACATCACATACAGAGACCCAGTCACCAGTAACATACCAGTAATAACATCACATACAGAGACCCAGTCACCAGTAATAACATCACATACAGAGACCCAGTCACCAGTAATAACATCACATACAGAGACCCAGTCACCAGTAATAACATCACATACAGAGACCCCAGTCACCAGTAATAACATCACATACAGAGACCCAGTCACCAGTAATAACATCCCATACAGAGACCCAGTCACCAGTAACATACCAGTAATAACATCACATACAGAGACCCAGTCACCAGTAATAACATCACATACAGAGACCCAGTCACCAGTAATAACATCACATACAGAGACCCAGTCACCAGTAATAACATCACATACAGAGACCCCAGTCACCAGTAATAACATCACATACAGAGACCCAGTCACCAGTAATAACATCACATACAGAGAATAACATCACATACAGAGACCCAGTCACCAGTAATAACATCACATACAGAGACCCCAGTCACCAGTAATAACATCACATACAGAGACCCAGTCACCAGTAATAACATCACATACAGAGACCCAGTCACCAGTAATAACATCACATACAGAGACCCAGTAATAACATCACATACAGAGACCCCAGTCACCAGTAATAACATCACATACAGAGACCCCAGTCACCAGTAATAACATCACATACAGAGACCCAGTCACCAGTAATAACATCACATACAGAGACCCAGTCACCAGTAATAACATCACATACAGAGACCCAGTCACCAGTAATAACATCACATACAGAGACCCAGTCACCAGTAATAACATCACATACAGAGACCCAGTCACCAGTAATAACATCACATACAGAGACCCCAGTCACCAGTAATAACATCACATACAGAGACCCAGTCACCAGTAATAACATCCCATACAGAGACCCAGTCACCAGTAACATACCAGTAATAACATCACATACAGAGACCCAGTCACCAGTAATAACATCACATACAGAGACCCAGTCACCAGTAATAACATCACATACAGAGACCCAGTCACCAGTAATAACATCACATACAGAGACCCCAGTCACCAGTAATAACATCACATACAGAGACCCAGTCACCAGTAATAACATCACATACAGAGAATAACATCACATACAGAGACCCAGTCACCAGTAATAACATCACATACAGAGACCCCAGTCACCAGTAATAACATCACATACAGAGACCCAGTCACCAGTAATAACATCACATACAGAGACCCAGTCACCAGTAATAACATCACATACAGAGACCCAGTAATAACATCACATACAGAGACCCCAGTCACCAGTAATAACATCACATACAGAGACCCCAGTCACCAGTAATAACATCACATACAGAGACCCAGTCACCAGTAATAACATCACATACAGAGACCCAGTCACCAGTAATAACATCACATACAGAGACCCAGTCACCAGTAATAACATCACATACAGAGACCCAGTAATAACATCACATACAGAGACCCAGTCACCAGTAATAACATCACATACAGAGACCCAGTCACCAGTAATAACATCACACACAGAGACCCAGTCACCAGTAATAACATCACATACAGAGACCCAGTCACCAGTAATAACATCACATACAGAGACCCAGTCACCAGTAATAACATCACATACAGAGACCCAGTCACCAGTAATAACATCACATACAGAGACCCAGTCACCAGTAATAACATCACACACAGAGACCGAGTCACCAGTAATAACATCACATACAGAGACCCAGTAATAACATCACATACAGAGACCCAGTCACCAGTAATAACATCACATACAGAGACCCAGTCACCAGTAATAACATCACATACAGAGACCCAGTCACCAGTAATAACATCCCATACAGAGACCCAGTCACCAGTAATAACATCACATACAGAGACCCAGTCACCAGTAATAACATCACATACAGAGACCCAGTCACCAGTAATAACATCACATACAGAGACCCAGTCACCAGTAATAACATCACATACAGAGACCCAGTCACCAGTAATAACATCACATACAGAGACCCCAGTCACCAGTAATAACATCACATACAGAGACCCAGTCACCAGTAATAACATCACATACAGAGACCCAGTCACCAGTAATAACATCACATACAGAGACCCAGTCACCAGTAATAACATCACATACAGAGACCCAGTCACCAGTAATAACATCACATACAGAGACCCCAGTCACCAGTAATAACATCACATACAGAGACCCAGTCACCAGTAATAACATCACATACAGAGACCCCAGTCACCAGTAATAACATCACATACAGAGACCCAGTCACCAGTAATAACATCACATACAGAGACCCAGTCACCAGTAATAACATCACATACAGAGACCCAGTCACCAGTAATAACATCACATACAGAGACCCAGTCACCAGTAATAACATCACACACAGAGACCCAGTCACCAGTAATAACATCACATACAGAGACCCAGTAATAACATCACATACAGAGACCCAGTCACCAGTAATAACATCACATACAGAGACCCAGTCACCAGTAATAACATCACATACAGAGACCCAGTCACCAGTAATAACATCACATACAGAGACCCAGTCACCAGTAATAACATCACACACAGAGACCCAGTCACCAGTAATAACATCACATACAGAGACCCAGTAATAACATCACATACAGAGACCCAGTCACCAGTAATAACATCACATACAGAGACCCAGTCACCAGTAATAACATCACATACAGAGACCCAGTCACCAGTAGTAACATCACATACAGAGACCCCAGTCACCAGTAATAACATCACATACAGAGACCCAGTCACCAGTAATAACATCACATACAGAGACCCCAGTCACCAGTAATAACATCACATACAGAGACCCAGTCACCAGTAATAACATCACATACAGAGACCCAGTCACCAGTAATAACATCACATACAGAGACCCAGTCACCAGTAATAACATCACATACAGAGACCCAGTCACCAGTAATAACATCACACACAGAGACCCAGTCACCAGTAATAACATCACATACAGAGACCCAGTAATAACATCACATACAGAGACCCAGTCACCAGTAATAACATCACATACAGAGACCCCAGTCACCAGTAATAACATCACATACAGAGACCCAGTCACCAGTAATAACATCACATACAGAGACCCAGTCACCAGTAATAACATCACATACAGAGACCCAGTCACCAGTAATAACATCACATACAGAGACCCCAGTCACCAGTAATAACATCACACACAGAGACCCAGTCACCAGTAATAACATCACACACAGAGACCCAGTCACCAGTAATAACATCACATACAGAGACCCAGTCACCAGTAATAACATCACATACAGAGACCCCAGTCACCAGTAATAACATCACATACAGAGACCCCAGTCACCAGTAATAACATCACATACAGAGACCCAGTCACCAGTAATAACATCACATACAGAGACCCCAGTCACCAGTAATAACATCACATACAGAGACCCAGTCACCAGTAATAACATCACATACAGAGACCCAGTCACCAGTAATAACATCACATACAGAGACCCAGTCACCAGTAATAACATCACATACAGAGACCCAGTCACCAGTAATAACATCACATACAGAGACCCAGTAATAACATCACATACAGAGACCCCAGTCACCAGTAATAACATCACATACAGAGACCCCAGTCACCAGTTATAACATCACATACAGAGACCCAGTCACCAGTAATAACATCACATACAGAGACCCAGTCACCAGTAATAACATCACATACAGAGACCCAGTCACCAGTAATAACATCACACACAGAGACCCAGTAATAACATCACATACAGAGACCCCAGTCACCAGTAATAACATCACATACAGAGACCCAGTCACCAGTAATAACATCACATACAGAGACCCAGTCACCAGTAATAACATCACATACAGAGACCCAGTCACCAGTAATAACATCACATACAGAGACCCAGTCACCAGTAATAACATCACACACAGAGACCCAGTAATAACATCACATACAGAGACCCCAGTCACCAGTAATAACATCACATACAGAGACCCAGTCACCAGTAATAACATCACATACAGAGACCCAGTCACCAGTAATAACATCACATACAGAGACCCAGTCACCAGTAATAACATCACATACAGAGACCCCAGTCACCAGTAATAACATCACATACAGAGACCCAGTCACCAGTAATAACATCACATACAGAGACCCAGTCACCAGTAATAACATCACATACAGAGACCCAGTCACCAGTAATAACATCACATACAGAGACCCAGTCACCAGTAATAACATCACATACAGAGACCCAGTCACCAGTAATAACATCACATACAGAGACCCCAGTCACCAGTTATAACATCACATACAGAGACCCAGTCACCAGTAATAACATCACATACAGAGACCCAGTCACCAGTAATAACATCACATACAGAGACCCCAGTCACCAGTAATAACATCACATACAGAGACCCAGTCACCAGTAATAACATCACATACAGAGACCCAGTCACCAGTAATAACATCACATACAGAGACCCAGTCACCAGTAATAACATCACATACAGAGACCCAGTCACCAGTTATAACATCACATACAGAGACCCAGTCACCAGTAATAACATCACATACAGAGACCCCAGTCACCAGTAATAACATCACATACAGAGACCCAGTCACCAGTAATAACATCACATACAGAGACCCAGTCACCAGTAATAACATCACATACAGAGACCCAGTCACCAGTAATAACATCACATACAGAGACCCCAGTCACCAGTAATAACATCACATACAGAGACCCAGTCACCAGTAATAACATCACACACAGAGACCCAGTCACCAGTAATAACATCACATACAGAGACCCAGTCACCAGTAATAACATCACATACAGAGACCCAGTCACCAGTAATAACATCACATACAGAGACCCAGTCACCAGTAATAACATCACATACAGAGACCCCAGTCACCAGTAATAACATCACATACAGAGACCCAGTCACCAGTAATAACATCACATACAGAGACCCCAGTCACCAGTAATAACATCACATACAGAGACCCCAGTCACCAGTAATAACATCACATACAGAGACCCCAGTCACCAGTAATAACATCACATACAGAGACCCCAGTCACCAGTAATAACATCACATACAGAGACCCAGTCACCAGTTATAACATCACATACAGAGACCCAGTCACCAGTAATAACATCACACACAGAGACCCAGTCACCAGTAATAACATCACATACAGAGACCCCAGTCACCAGTAATAACATCACATACAGAGACCCAGTCACCAGTTATAACATCACATACAGAGACCCAGTCACCAGTAATAACATCACATACAGAGACCCAGTCACCAGTAATAACATCACATACAGAGACCCAGTCACCAGTAATAACATCACATACAGAGACCCCAGTCACCAGTAATAACATCACATACAGAGACCCAGTCACCAGTAATAACATCACACACAGAGACCCAGTCACCAGTAATAACATCACACACAGAGACCCAGTCACCAGTAATAACATCACATACAGAGACCCAGTCACCAGTAATAACATCACATTCAGAGACCCAGTCACCAGTAATAACATCACATACAGAGACCCAGTCACCAGTAATAACATCACATACAGAGACCCAGTAATAACATCACATACAGAGACCCCAGTCACCAGTAATAACATCACATACAGAGACCCAGTCACCAGTAGTAACATCACATACAGAGACCCAGTCACCAGTAATAACATCACATACAGAGACCCAGTCACCAGTAATAACATCACATACAGAGACCCCAGTCACCAGTAATAACATCACATACAGAGACCCCAGTCACCAGTAATAACATCACATACAGAGACCCAGTCACCAGTAATAACATCACATACAGAGACCCCAGTCACCAGTAATAACATCACATACAGAGACCCAGTCACCAGTAATAACATCACATACAGAGACCCCAGTCACCAGTAATAACATCACACACAGAGACCCAGTCACCAGTAATAACATCACATACACAGACCCCAGTCACCAGTAATAACATCACATACAGAGACCCAGTCACCAGTAATAACATCACATACAGAGACCCAGTCACCAGTAATAACATCACATACAGAGACCCAGTCACCAGTAATAACATCACATACAGAGACCCAGTCACCAGTAATAACATCACACACAGAGACCCCAGTCACCAGTAATAACATCACATACAGAGACCCCAGTCACCAGTAATAACATCACATACAGAGACCCAGTCACCAGTAATAACATCACATACAGAGACCCCAGTCACCAGTAATAACATCACATACAGAGACCCAGTCACCAGTAATAACATCACACACAGAGACCCAGTCACCAGTAATAACATCACATACAGAGACCCAGTCACCAGTAATAACATCACATACAGAGACCCAGTCACCAGTAATAACATCACATACAGAGACCCCAGTCACCAGTAATAACATCACATACAGAGACCCAGTCACCAGTAGTAACATCACATACAGAGACCCAGTCACCAGTAATAACATCACATACAGAGACCCAGTCACCAGTAATAACATCACATACAGAGACCCCAGTCACCAGTAATAACATCACATACAGAGACCCAGTCACCAGTAATAACATCACATACAGAGACCCCAGTCACCAGTAATAACATCACATACAGAGACCCCAGTCACCAGTAATAACATCACATACAGAGACCCAGTCACCAGTAATAACATCACATACAGAGACCCAGTCACCAGTAATAACATCACATACAGAGACCCCAGTCACCAGTAATAACATCACACACAGAGACCCCAGTCACCAGTAATAACATCACATACAGAGACCCCAGTCACCAGTAATAACATCACATACAGAGACCCAGTCACCAGTAATAACATCACATACAGAGACCCAGTCACCAGTAATAACATCACATACAGAGACCCCAGTCACCAGTAATAACATCACACACAGAGACCCCAGTCACCAGTAATAACATCACATACAGAGACCCCAGTCACCAGTAATAACATCACATACAGAGACCCAGTCACCAGTAATAACATCACATACAGAGACCCCAGTCACCAGTAATAACATCACATACAGAGACCCAGTCACCAGTAATAACATCACATACAGAGACCCCAGTCACCAGTAATAACATCACATACAGAGACCCAGTAATAACATCACATACAGAGACCCAGTCACCAGTAATAACATCACATACAGAGACCCAGTCACCAGTAATAACATCACATACAGAGACCCAGTCACCAGTAATAACATCACATACAGAGACCCCAGTCACCAGTAATAACATCACATACAGAGACCCAGTCACCAGTAATAACATCACATACAGAGACCCAGTAATAACATCACATACAGAGACCCAGTCACCAGTAATAACATCACATACAGAGACCCCAGTCACCAGTAATAACATCACATACAGAGACCCAGTAATAACATCACATACAGAGACCCAGTCACCAGTAATAACATCACATACAGAGACCCCAGTCACCAGTAATAACATCACATACAGAGACCCAGTCACCAGTAATAACATCACATACAGAGACCCCAGTCACCAGTAATAACATCACATACAGAGACCCAGTCACCAGTAATAACATCACATACAGAGACCCCAGTCACCAGTAATAACATCACATACAGAGACCCAGTAATAACATCACATACAGAGACCCAGTCACCAGTAATAACATCACATACAGAGACCCAGTCACCAGTAATAACATCACATACAGAGACCCAGTCACCAGTAATAACATCACATACAGAGACCCCAGTCACCAGTAATAACATCACATACAGAGACCCAGTCACCAGTAATAACATCACATACAGAGACCCAGTCACCAGTAATAACATCACATACAGAGACCCCAGTCACCAGTAATAACATCACATACAGAGACCCAGTCACCAGTAATAACATCACATACAGAGACCCAGTCACCAGTAATAACATCACATACAGAGACCCCAGTCACCAGTAATAACATCACATACAGAGACCCAGTCACCAGTAATAACATCACATACAGAGACCCAGTCACCAGTAATAACATCACATACAGAGACCCCAGTCACCAGTAATAACATCACATACAGAGACCCCAGTCACCAGTAATAACATCACATACAGAGACCCCAGTCACCAGTAATAACATCACATACAGAGACCCAGTCACCAGTAATAACATCACATACAGAGACCCAGTCACCAGTAGTAACATCACATACAGAGACCCCAGTCACCAGTAATAACATCACATACAGAGACCCAGTCACCAGTAATAACATCACATACAGAGACCCAGTCACCAGTAATAACATCACATACAGAGACCCCAGTCACCAGTAATAACATCACATACAGAGACCCAGTCACCAGTAATAACATCACATACAGAGACCCAGTCACCAGTAATAACATCACATACAGAGACCCCAGTCACCAGTAATAACATCACATACAGAGACCCAGTCACCAGTAATAACATCACATACAGAGACCCAGTCACCAGTAATAACATCACATACAGAGACCCCAGTCACCAGTAATAACATCACATACAGAGACCCAGTCACCAGTAATAACATCACATACAGAGACCCAGTCACCAGTAATAACATCACATACAGAGACCCAGTCACCAGTAATAACATCACATACAGAGACCCAGTCACCAGTAATAACATCACATACAGAGACCCAGTCACCAGTAATAACATCACATACAGAGACCCCAGTCACCAGTAATAACATCACATACAGAGACCCAGTCACCAGTAATAACATCACATACAGAGACCCCAGTCACCAGTAATAACATCACATACAGAGACCCAGTCACCAGTAATAACATCACATACAGAGACCCAGTAATAACATCACATACAGAGACCCCAGTCACCAGTAATAACATCACATACAGAGACCCAGTCACCAGTAATAACATCACATACAGAGACCCAGTCACCAGTAATAACATCACATACAGAGACCCAGTCACCAGTAATAACATCACATACAGAGACCCAGTCACCAGTAATAACATCACATACAGAGACCCAGTCACCAGTAATAACATCACATACAGAGACCCCAGTCACCAGTAATAACATCACATACAGAGACCCAGTCACCAGTAATAACATCACATACAGAGACCCAGTCACCAGTAATAACATCACATACAGAGACCCCAGTCACCAGTAATAACATCACATACAGAGACCCAGTCACCAGTAATAACATCACATACAGAGACCCCAGTCACCAGTAATAACATCACATACAGAGACCCAGTCACCAGTAATAACATCACATACAGAGACCCAGTAATAACATCACATACAGAGACCCCAGTCACCAGTAATAACATCACATACAGAGACCCAGTCACCAGTAATAACATCACATACAGAGACCCCAGTCACCAGTAATAACATCACATACAGAGACCCCAGTCACCAGTAATAACATCACATACAGAGACCCAGTCACCAGTAATAACATCACATACAGAGACCCCAGTCACCAGTAATAACATCACATACAGAGACCCAGTCACCAGTAATAACATCACATACAGAGACCCAGTCACCAGTAATAACATCACATACAGAGACCCAGTAATAACATCACATACAGAGACCCAGTCACCAGTAATAACATCACATACAGAGACCCAGTAATAACATCACATACAGAGACCCAGTCACCAGTAATAACATCACATACAGAGACCCAGTAATAACATCACATACAGAGACCCCAGTCACCAGTAATAACATCACATACAGAGACCCAGTCACCAGTAATAACATCACATACAGAGACCCAGTCACCAGTAATAACATCACATACAGAGACCCAGTCACCAGTAATAACATTCATGATGTTCTTTATTTTTCCGTATTGTAATTTTGTATTGTTTTAGTGATTCACCATAGTGAAGGTGTAGGCTCAGGTTTTATGGGTCTCTGTGTTTTTGGTTGGATAGGTTTCTCAATTTCTTTATTAGGTTTTTGCATTCTTCGTCAAACCATTTGTCATTGTTGTTAATTTTATTAGGTTGTCTGCTTACTTTAAAAAATATATAGATTTGATAGGGAAGCTGAGAGGTCAAATATACTGTTTAGGTTTTCTACTGCCACGTTTACACCTTCACTATTACAGTGAAACATTTTGTCCAGGAAGTTGTCTAAAATACATTTTAACTTGTTGTTGTCAAATTATTTTTTGGTAGGTTTCTACACTAATATGCAGTTATTTTGGCTTTGATGCCTTATGATTGAGAATTTCTCTCTCTATATCTCTCTGTGTAGAGTAGCAGCCAGAGTCTGAGCTCCAGAGCAGCTCTCCAGTAGAGATATGACCTAGGGCCCCTCTGTACTGTTTCTGCTCAGCCCAGATAACCACAACACTGTTTCCTCTGGCTGCTAGGCCACTCGGTAATTAACACTAGTCTCCACTCTATTTAATATTAGTTGAGGATTCAGAGATATAGCAGGGCCAGTGGCCACATAACATGAATCAAGACATTTTATCCAATCTCTCACTCTTTTAATAATCCAAAACGTGTGGGTCCCTTGTATGTATGTCTCTGTAATAACTAGAATAATGTAAACACTAGAATAATGTAAAAACTATAATAATGTAATAACTCTATAATGTAAACTATAATAATGTAATATAATAATGTAATAACCTTAATGTAATAACTAATCATGTAATAACTATAATAATGTATTAACTCTATACTGTAAAAACTATAATAATGTAATAACTATAAAATTAAATAAATATAATAATTTAATAACTACAATAATGTAATAACTATATAATGCAATCACTAATAATGTAATAACTATATCATGTAATAAATATAGTACTTTAATAACTATAATAATGTAATAACTAATGTAATAACTATAATGCAATAACTATAATCATGTAATAACTATAATAATGTAATAACCATAGAATGTAATAGCCAATAATGTAATAACTCTATAATGTAACAAATATAATAATTTAATAACTATAATAATGTAATAACTATATAATATGATAATTACTATAATGTAATATAATAAGGTGTAATAACTATACAATGTAATAACTATAATAATGTAATAACTATATCATGTAATAACTATATAATATAATAATTACTATAATGTAATAAGGTAATACTTATACAATGTAATAACTATAATAATGTAATAACTGTATAATACAAGTGGCCATTAAAACAGTTATAGTTGACTGCTGTTACATGCTTCATTCATCATTGTGACGGTATTACTGTATTGTGCATAGGGGCGAACATGCACGAACTGGAACCACAAGCCCTGTGTCAAATTTAGGCCCAAAGGCATTTGCAGAATAATTAACTATGATGACGTTGCAAAAATAATTTATATAACCACTGGAATTGATCATTCAATATTGAAATTCTTGCACAACAAGAGTCGGCATGGGTTCGAATCCGATCCCCTGCCCTTAGACTCCCCCTCCCCTATCTTAGACTTCCAACACTTTACTATCTCTTCAATACATCTGCCAAAAAAAATGACGAAAGGACTGGTACTTCCCCACTCCTTAAAAAAAATAAACATTTATTTTTATTTTTTTTTACATTATAGACAAAAATAATTTCTGTTAACCATTGGAATTGACCGTTCCATATTGAAATGAATGCATGTTCATTTGTTTTCATGCCTGCGGTCAGTCAGAAGCTAAGCCTATAGCTAACTGACTGTAGGAGTTCAACACAACACGACAGACAGACGCGTCACTGCAGCCCAGGTCTGGGGCTGAAGGAAAAGGGTTGGGAGTGAACCTCTCATCTGGATCCCAATGCAGTGGAAGTTGCAGCCAGAAACGAGAAGGTGGGAAGAAAGGAACTTCTGACTGGCAGCCTTTTGTTGTTGTTGTTGTAACTAACGACACCTTATCAAAAACCCACAAATACACTTACGGGGATACACAAACCTATACGTTCTGCGGTTGCAGAAACCTTTTGTTATTGCAATGAAGTGTATTGACGTGCCACAGTGAAGAGGCCCCTTTTTGACAGTTGATGGTAAGCTACAGTACCCAGCTAGGCTAGCTAGCTTGGCCTTTCTATGTGTTTAGCTTCAATGCAATGTCAATACTTTTCCTACTATTCATTTTACTATTGCAAAAAACAGTGCCGGTCTTGCTTATCTGTATCTTTGATGGCCAATTAGCTAGCCGTAGCCTGTGTTTGCCATGTACCTACATCTGTATGAGTTGCTTTCAGCTATCTAGCTACCTAGCTAGCTAACAGCAAAGTGGATTCTGTTGGTTAGCATCGGTAGCCTGCTAGCATTAGCTTTATGTTGTGCTTCAGCTCCAGTTTACAACATAACAGTAGTTAGCTAACTGTTAGTGTGTAACAACGCTGTAATAAACTTAGCCAGCATGCTAGTGAGTGAATTATTTTGATTATGGCCTATGTAGCTAACAACACAGGCCTAGTAGACTAGTTGAATTGTAGCTAGTTCCATGCGATGGTAGCTACAGTAGCTAGTCTGTTAGCTTACCTTACTATCCAGCTGTGTCATGTCAGTCTAACATATTCCGTGTCTGGTGAATATATTAGTCAAGCTAGTTTACCAATAACACATAGCATTTATGTTGTTTTTGTGCATAGTCTGTTAAAGCTAGGTAGGTTAGAGATGTGGAATGTGTTAGTTAGCCCGCTAACGTTAGCTACTAGCTAGCTAGTTTGTGCAATTAGTGAAGCTAGCTAGCCAGCTGATTTGCCTACCTTACTGTTTATCTATCATAGGCAAGTATTTAGTAGCTAGCTAGTTAGCTGAAGTAGCTAGCTGAGTTTACAGTATATCAACACTGTATTGCTTACTATGACCATTTACAGTATTCCACCTTGCTGGCCTTACTCACCTGAGGCTGTCACTGGGCACCTACTGATTACACAGTACGATTTATAATATGACAGACAGCTGTCAAAGCAATTCACTTTATGTCAATCTTGTATGTTCAGTAATGCAGCAGGCAGACATAGCCCGCCTGCTAATGAGATTGTCGATAATGCAGGTGCCCTTCTTCTTGAGCTCAATATAGCATGGTGAAAGCTGTACATTAAAAAAATATATATATATCAGAATTTGAGTAATTTAGCAGATGAACTTATCCAGAGTGATTTACGGGAGCAATTAGGGTTAAGTGTCTTGCTCAAGGGAACATTGACAGATTGTTCAACTAGTCAGCTTATGGTTTTGAACCAGCTACCTTTGGGTTACTGGCCCAAACGTTCTTAACCACGAGAGGCTACCTGCCGCCCGTCATACAAAAATGATTGTGCAACAAGAGAGAGAGAGGAATCCTTCTATAAAACGCACGTAGGAAATGCATTGTCACTGTGTAGTGCCATGGCCACTTCCAGACCGTTAGGCATTAAGCATCACCATAGCTGTGGACAGTGAAATCAATGTTTACAGCTGTTGTTGCAAGATTTCATGGTTGTCGAATGCATGTTTAACCTATGGTACTACTAACATTCAGTTATTTGTATTGCATAGTGTATAATGACGAAAGGTAGCTAACAACTAGGCCTGCTGGTATGAGTGAAGAGGGGGGGGGGTGAGGGAATAGCCGAGACGTAATAGACAAGCCAGAAGGGAAGGCGAAAACCTTTCTTCTTCTACACTCGGTATCAGGTGACCTATTCCCCCCCCTCCAGATAAAACAGGTTCATAATCCAATAGTAAGTGCTGTTGAAATATTACAGCCTCATTTTGTTGTCTAGGCCTTCCGCATGTTTCTCTCCATGTTGCTTCCCCGACGTGTGTCGCTTCCCCGATGCGTGTCGCTTCCCCGACGCGTGTTGCTTCCCTGCGATAGTTCATGCAGGCTATGACTGCTGTGCTGATGTGTACTGGCTGATTGGTCCGCTGGTGTAAATAAGCCTATCATGCGAGAACTGAGAGTATCTGTGGCAGAAGCACATGTAGGTCTATGTTTACTACTGTTATCCTGTGTAATTGGAATGATCTGAAACGTTTACACCTAGGTCGTTGGGGAATATGCGATGACACGGTTACTTCCAGCAAAATTAGGTCATTACATTGGCTCCATGGATTAGGTCGACAGCATGTTGGTAAATCTTCCCCCGAGGAGTATTGGGGATTGCCATCTGTAGTAATTGGAGCGCAGTGTTAGGCTAGCTAACTGTTTTACAAGTCATACATCATATCAATGGGTCTAGTTGGAGTTGTGAGGACATGTTGGAGTTCCGAGGACATGTTGGAGTTGTGAGGACATGTTGGAGTTGTGAGGACATGTTGGAGTTCCGAGGACATGTTGGAGTTGTGAGGACATGTTGGAGTTCCGAGGACACGTTGGAGTTGTGAGGACATGTTGGAGTTCCGAGGACACGTCGGAGTTGTGAGGACACGTTGGAGTTGTGAGGACACGTTGGAGTTGTGAGGACACGTTGGAGTTGTGAGGACACGTTGGAGTTGTGAGGACACGTTGGAGTTGTGAGGACATGTTGGAGTTGTGAGGACATGTTGGAGTTCCGAGGACAGACATGTTGGAGTTCCGAGGACAGACATGTTGGAGTTCCGAGGACGGACATGTTGGAGGTCCGAGGACAGACATGTTGGAGTTGTGAGGACATGTTGGAGTTGTGAGGACATGTTGGAGTTGTGAGGACTTGTTGGAGTTGTGAGGACACGTTGGAGTTCCGAGGACACGTTGGAGTTCCGAGGACACGTTGGAGTTCCGAGGACACGTTGGAGTTCCGAGGACACGTCGGAGTTCCGAGGACACGTCGGAGTTGTGAGGACATGTCGGAGTTGTGAGGACATGTCGGAGTTGTGAGGACACGTCGGAGTTGTGAGGACACGTTGGAGTTGTGAGGACACGTTGGAGTTCCGAGGACGGACATGTTGGAGTTCCGAGGACGGACATGTTGGAGTTCCGAGGACGGACATGTTGGAGTTCCGAGGACGGACATGTTGGAGTTCCGAGGACAGACATGTTGGAGTTCCGAGGACAGACATGTTGGAGTCCCGAGGACAGACATGTTGGAGTTCCGAGGACAGACATGTTGGAGTTCCGAGGACAGACACGTTGGAGTTCCGAGGACATGTTGGAGTTCCGAGGATAGACATGTTGGAGTTCCGAGGACAGACATGTTGGAGTTCCGAGGACAGACATGTTGGAGTTCCGAGGACAGACACGTTGGAGTTCCGAGGACAGACACGTTGGAGTTCCGAGGACAGACACGTTGGAGTTCCGAGGACAGACACGTTGGAGTTCCGAGGACAGACACGTTGGAGTTCCGAGGACAGACACGTTGGAGTTCCGAGGACAGACACGTTGGAGTTCCGAGGACATGTTGGAGTTCCGAGGACAGACACGTTGGAGTTCCGAGGACAGACACGTTGGAGTTCCGAGGACAGACACGTTGGAGTTCCGAGGACAGACACGTTGGAGTTCCGAGGACAGACACGTTGGAGTTCCGAGGACATGTTGGAGTTCCGAGGACAGAGATGTTGGAGTTCCGAGGACATGTTGGAGTTCCGAGGACAGACATGTTGGAGTTCCGAGGACAGACATGTTGGAGTTCCGAGGACAGACATGTTGGAGTTCCGAGGACAGACATGTTGGAGTTCCAAGGACATGTTGGAGTTCCGAGGACATGTCGGAGTTGTGAGGACATGTCGGAGTTGTGAGGACACGTTGGAGTTGTGAGGACACGTTGGAGTTCCGAGGACGGACATGTTGGAGTTCCGAGGACGGACATGTTGGAGTTCCGAGGACGGACATGTTGGAGTTCCGAGGACGGACATGTTGGAGTTCCGAGGACAGACATGTTGGAGTCCCGAGGACAGACATGTTGGAGTTCCGAGGACAGACATGTTGGAGTTCCGAGGACAGACACGTTGGAGTTCCGAGGACATGTTGGAGTTCCGAGGACAGACATGTTGGAGTTCCGAGGACAGACATGTTGGAGTTCCGAGGACAGACATGTTGGAGTTCCGAGGACAGACACGTTGGAGTTCCGAGGACAGACACGTTGGAGTTCCGAGGACAGACACGTTGGAGTTCCGAGGACAGACACGTTGGAGTTCCGAGGACAGACACGTTGGAGTTCCGAGGACAGACACGTTGGAGTTCCGAGGACAGAGATGTTGGAGTTCCGAGGACATGTTGGAGTTCCGAGGACAGACATGTTGGAGTTCCGAGGACAGACATGTTGGAGTTCCGAGGACAGACATGTTGGAGTTCCAAGGACATGTTGGAGTTCCGAGGACATGTTGGAGTTCCGAGGACATGTTGGAGTTCCGAGGACAGACATGTTGGAGTTCCGAGGACATGTTGGAGTTCCGAGGACATGTTGGAGTTCCGAGGACAGACATGTTGGAGTTCCGAGGACAGACACGTTGGAGTTCCGAGGACAGACACGTTGGAGTTCCGAGGACAGACATGTTGGAGTTCCGAGGACAGACACGTTGGAGTTCCGAGGACAGACACGTTGGAGTTCCGAGGACAGACACGTTGGAGTTCCGAGGACATGTTGGAGTTCCGAGGACAGACATGTTGGAGTTCCGAGGACAGACACGTTGGAGTTCCGAGGACAGACACGTTGGAGTTCCGAGGACAGACACGTTGGAGTTCCGAGGACATGTTGGAGTTCCGAGGACAGACACGTTGGAGTTCCGAGGACAGACACGTTGGAGTTCCGAGGACAGACACGTTGGAGTTCCGAGGACATGTTGGAGTTCCGAGGACAGACACGTTGGAGTTCCGAGGACAGACACGTTGGAGTTCCGAGGACAGACACGTTGGAGTTCCGAGGACAGAGATGTTGGAGTTCCGAGGACATGTTGGAGTTCCGAGGACAGACATGTTGGAGTTCCGAGGACAGACATGTTGGAGTTCCGAGGACAGACATGTTGGAGTTCCAAGGACATGTTGGAGTTCCGAGGACATGTTGGAGTTCCGAGGACATGTTGGAGTTCCGAGGACAGACATGTTGGAGTTCCGAGGACGTGTTACATGTTAGGTCTATAGCGTAGTTCCAGAAGCAGAATGTGGTCAGTGTGATCAACAGTTTGCTGTGATCACATTGTCCTGCACGGATGTGATCACTGTAAGATAGTTGCTTAATTGACACACTAGTTTCAGTGGCTTGTTTAATTTCCTGTTGTGAATTGAATTGTTCCTCTCAGGGCAACCAAACAGTGTCGTCTCATCCTCGATGGTAGTCATCCATCCTGGTAGTCACCCATCCTGGTAGTCATCCATCCTGGTAGTCATCCATCCTGGTAGTCACCCATCCTGGTAGTCACCCATCCTGGTAGTCACCCATCCTGGTAGTCATCCATCCTGGTAGTCACCCATCCTGGTAGTCACCCATCCTGGTAGTCACCCATCCTGGTAGTCACCCATCCTGGTAGTCACCCATCCTGTCCTTACTGGACTATTGGCACCAGACGACATGCTTGTTATTTTCTGTTGTGGTCCTTCTTCTTCTCACAGCCACCATATCAAATGGTCTCAATGATTGTTTCCCACCCCTGTCTCAATGGTTAATATCTCCCTCTCTAATATCTTCTGTCAGCTGTGACAAAGCCCCGTCTCCTGTCCTGACGGTCTGATATCTTCTATCTGTCAGCTGTAACAAAGCCCCGTCTCCTGTCCTGACGGTCTGATATCTTCTATCTGTCAGCTGTAACAAAGCCCCATCTCCTGTCCTGACGGTCTAATATCTCTCCTCTGTCTATCTGTCTGGTTGATGTCTATATGTCATGTTTTGGAGGACGCATGGCTCTCAACCTTCGCCTCTTTGGAGTCCGTACGGGAGTTGTACTAGCGATTGGATAACACGATATTGTGGAGAAAAAGGGGTTGAAAAGTTTACAAAAAAATAACTGAAATATTACATTTACATAAGTATTCAGACCCTTTACTCAGTACTTTACTCAGTGTTGAAGCACCTTTCTCTTGGGTATGACGCCACAAGCTTGGCACACCTGTATTTTGGGAGTTTATCCCATTCTTCTCTGCAGATCCTCTCAAGCTCTGTCAGGTTGGATGGGGAGCATTGCTGCACAGCTATTTTCAGGTCTCTCCAGAGATGTTCGATCTGGTTCAAGTCCGGACTCTGGCAGGGCCACTCCAGGACATTCAGAGACTTGTCCTGAAGCCACTCCTGCGAGGTCTTGGCTGTGTGCTTAGGGTCGTTGTCCTGTTAGAAGGTGAACCTTTGGCCCTGTCTGAGGTCCTGAGCGCTCTGGAGCAGGTTTTTAGGTTTTCCTAAAAATATTTAACCTTTTTATTTAACTAGACAAGTCAGTTAAGAACAAATCGGCCTACCAAAAGGTAAAAGGCCTCCTGCGGGGATGGGTGATTAAAAATAAAATAAATAAAAATATAGGACAAAACACACATCAGGACAAGAGAGACACAACACTACATAAAGAGAGACCTAAGACAACCACATAGCATGGCAGCAACACATGTCAACACAGCATTTTAGCAACACAACATGACAACAATATGGTAGCAACACAACATGACAACAGCATGTTAGCAACACAACATGACAACATCATGTTAGCAACACAACATGACAACAACATGGTAGCAACACAACATGACAACATGGTAGCAACACAACATGACAACAACATGGTAGCAACACAACATGACAACAACATGGTAGCAACACAACATGACAACACAGCATGTTAGCAACACAACATGACAACAACATGGTAGCAACACAACATGACAACAACATGGTAGCAACACAACATGACAACAACATGGTAGCAACACAACATGACAACAACATGGTAGCAGCACAACATGGCAGCAGCACAACATGGTAGCAACACAACATGGTAGCAGCACAAAACAGGGTACAAACATTGTTGGGCAGAGACAACAGCACAACGGGCAAGAAGGTAGAGACAACAATACATCACGCAAAGCAGCCACAACAGTAAGACTGTCCATCATGACTAGTCTCACAGTCCCTGCCGCTGAAAAACCTTCCCCACAGCATGATGCTGCCACCACCATGCTTCACCGTAGTGATGGTGCCAGGTTTCCTCCAGACGTGACGCTTGGCATTCAGCCCAAAGTGTTTAATCTTGGAACTCTGGAGCTCTGTCAGTGACCATCAGGTTCTTGGTCAACCCCCTGACCGAGGCCCTTCTCCTCCGATTGCTCAGTTTGGCCGGGCGGACAGCTCTAGGAAGAATCTTGGTGGTTCCTAACTTCTTCTATTTAAGAATGAAGGAGGCCACTGTGTTCTAGGGGACCTTCAATGCTGTAGCCATTTTTTGGTACCCTTCCCTAGATCTGTGCCACGACACAATCCTGTCTCGGAGCTCTACGGACAATTCCTTTGACCTCATGTCTTGGTTTTTGCTCTGACATGCACTGTCAACTGTGGGACCTCATATAGACATTCCAAATCATGTCCAATCAATTGAATTTACCACAGGTGGACTCCAATCAAGTTGTAGAAACATCTCAAGGATGATCAATGGAAACAGGATGCACCTGAGCTCAATTTCAAGACTCATAGCAAAGGGTCTGAATACTTTTTTGTCATTATGTGTGTAGATTGAGGACGTGTTTTTTATTTAATTCATTTTAGAATGAGGCTGTAAACGTAACAAAATGTGGAAAAAGTCAAGGGGTCTGAATACTTTCCGAATGCACTGTATATCTGTCTGTCTGGTTGATTGTTAACATGTCTCTCCTCTGTCTGTCTGGTTGTTGTTAATATATCTCTCCTTTGTCTGTCTGGTTGATGTTAACATGTCTCTCCTCTGTCTGTCTGGTTATGTCATAGCTTGTTGTTCCTATGATTGTTTCCCTTTCTTAATGGTTAGGCCTCGTTAATATCTGTCCCCTTGTCCTCCCAGGACTAATGGCAGCAGAGTGACATCATGGCCCTGATGATTCCTCCAGTGAAGCTCAAATGGCTGGAGCACCTGAACGGCTCGTGGATCACGGACGACAGCGAGTCCATCTCCACGCGGGAGGGCGTGTCCGTGCTCTACTCCAAGCTGCTCACCAACAAAGAGGTGGTCGTCCTACCGCAGCAGGTGAGAGCAGAATGAGATTGAGTTAATGTCTGTGTGTACCAAATGGAACTCGGCTTCTCTGTGTAGAGGCCATATCGCGACACAGCCAATACTTTATTGTCTGCATTGCGCAGAAATGTAGTTTTGCGTCACGAGCTCTAAATGTCATCGCTAATCCTGAGTGCCAGTTTGTTTATACTATCATACCAACTCCTTGTCAGTCTCTGTCATGACCAACATCTGTTTGGTCCTGTGCACAAACAGATCTGGGATCAGAATAAAAGGTTTAACGAGGCCCACAGTGAAAACATCACATAGCTAACACTTCATCACCACACACACACTACATAGGCCTAATATCAATGCTGTGTCCTCAGGTGTTGTGTCTGAAGGGACCCCAGCTGCCAGACTTTGAGCGTGAGTCCCTGTCCAGCGATGAACAGGAACACTACCTAGACGCACTCCTCAGCAGCCAGATGGCGTTGGCCAAGATGGTGTGTTCCGACTCTCCCTTCGCCTCCGCTCTGCGCAAACGCCTGCTGGTCCTCCAGAGGATCTTCTTCGCTCTGTCCAACAAGTACCACGACAAGGGCAAAGTCAAGCAGCAGCAGCACTCGCCCGACAACAACTCCGGATCGTCCGACCTGCACTCTGTCAGCGAGCGGCCGCGGTCCAGCACCGATGCTCTAATCGAGATGGGGGTCCGAACGGGCCTCAGTCTGCTGTTCGCTCTGCTCCGGCAGAGCTGGTTGATGCCGCCGCCGGGCCCCGGAGGACTCAACCTCTGTAACGACGTCATCCACACGGCCATGGACGTGGTCTCGTCCCTGCCGCCCCTCTCCCTGGCCAACGAGAGTAAGATCCCCCCTATGGGTCTGGACTGCCTGACCCAGGTCACCGCTTTCCTCAAGGGAGTGACCATGCCAAACTCCGGGGCGGACGTCTTGGGTCGGAGGCTGGCGTCGGAGCTGTTGCTGGGCCTGGCTGCCCAGAGGGGGTCCCTGAGGTACCTTCTGGAGTGGGTGGAGATGGCCCTGGTGGCGTCCGCCGTGGTCAGCAACATGGAGAAAGAGAAGATGAAGGCGTGTCTGCTGAACCAGGAAGGGCTGATTGGATACGACTGCTTCATGAACATCCTCATGCAGATGAGACGTTCCCTGGTAAGAGTCCTATAAACAACCAATCAAATCTATTCATAAAGCCCTTCGTACATCAGCTGATGTCACAAAGTGCTGTACAGAAACCCAGCCTAAAACCCCCAAACAGCAAGCAATGCAGGTGTAGAAGCACGGTGGCTCGGAAAAACACTCCCTAGACACACTTCATTGTTCATGATTTGTTGCGTACTTCCATTGTGTTCTCTAGGTCTATTGTGCTATTTGTATTACCAGATGGCAATGTATTCCTCCTGCTTCTTCTCCAGCTTCTCCTTATTCTCATTGCCTCTTGATTGATTATGTTACGAGTCATTCTGTACGGTCGCGTTTCTCCATATGCCGTGTAACATGTCTCCCTATATGTCTCTGTGGCTGACTGTGTATCTGTGATGTCTCCCTACATGTCTCTGTGGCTGACTGTGTATCTGTGATGTCTCCCTATATGTCTCTGTGGCTGACTGTGTATCTGATGTCCCCTGACTCTCGACCAGGGCTCGTCAGCAGACAGGAGTCAGTGGAGGGAACCGACTCGGACATCAGACGGGCTGTGCTCTTTGTATGAAGCAGCTCTCTGTCTGTTCGAAGAGGTAAAATATCAACTCAAATACAATTTTTTTACAGGTCAATTTACGTAAAAAAAAAAAAAACATAAATTGTCTTCTGAAAAGCTTTTATACTGCTTATGAATGCGATATGTATGGGTTACGAAGGTTTACATGTAGGTAGGTAGCCTTCTCAAGTTAAGCACTATTTCCTCCCAGGTGTGCAGGATGGCGTCAGACTACTCCCGTACCTGTGCCAGCCCAGACAGCCTCCAGAGCGGCGAGGCTCCCATGCTGTCAGAGACGTGTGAGGTGTACGTCTGGGGCAGTAACAGCTCCCACCAGCTGGTGGAGGGAACACAGGAGAAGATCCTGCAGCCCAAGTTGGCACCCAGCTTCGCCGACGCACAGACGGTAAGAGACCACAGGTCTCCAAAGGTGTGTTTGTGTGTCATTTCCTGTTTGTCTTTTTATTTTTTTAAAGCCAGTGGTTCTCAAAGCTCTTCTCGGGTGAACCTCCAGACTTTTCACAATTTTTGTTTTGTCCTTGAATTAGGTCACCTGATCTAATCAAGGACTTGACGATTAGTTGATGATTAGTTGAATCAGGTGGGATAGCTCTGAATGAGTTAAAATATATGGAAGGGCTCGTGTGGGGGGCCCAGAGGAGTTTGACAACCACTGGTTTGTTTATAAGGAAAGCTGATTCCCCTCAGTATTACGTCTCTGGAGAAGTTAGCTAGTGTAGCCTAGTTCTGAGAGGAGACCTTAAAGAAGAGACAGAGTGAAAATCCATTGGAGCGTGAAGAGTGACTTTCATGGATTAAAAAGTAAAGGTTACTCTGTGCTTCCCATCTTCTGTCCTCCAATCATAGTTGGTTATTGAGATGTTACATTAAGCTTGGGCGGTATTCATGGTTGGTTGTTGAGATATTACATTAAGCTTGGGCGGTATTCATGGTTGGTTATTGAGATATTACATTAAGCTTGGGCGGTATTCATGGTTGGTTATTGAGATGTTACATTAAGCTTGGGCGGTATTCATGGTTGGTTATTGAGATGTTACATTAAGCTTGGGCGGTATTCATGGTTGGTTGTTGAGATATTACATTAAGCTTGGGCGGTATTCATGGTTGGTTATTGAGATATTACATTAAGCTTGGGCGGTATTCATGGTTGGTTATTGAGATGTTACATTAAGCTTGGGCGGTATTCATGGTTGGTTATTGAGATGTTACATTAAGCTTGGGCGGTATTCATGGTTGGTTATTGAGATATTACATTAAGCTTGGGCGGTATTCATGGTTGGTTATTGAGATATTACATTAAGCTTGGGCGGTATTCATGGTTGGTTATTGAGATATTACATTAAGCTTGGGCGGTATTCATGGTTGGTTATTGAGATATTACATTAAGCTTGGGCGGTATTCATGGTTGGTTGTTGAGATGTTACATTAAGCTTGGGCGGTATTCATGGTTGGTTATTGAGATATTACATTAAGCTTGGGCGGTATTCATGGTTGGTTGTTGAGATATTACATTAAGCTTGGGCGGTATTCATGGTTGGTTGTTGAGATATTACATTAAGCTTGGGCGGTATTCATGGTTGGTTATTGAGATATTACATTAAGCTTGGGCGGTATTCATGGTTGGTTATTGAGATGTTACATTAAGCTTGGGCGGTATTCATGGTTGGTTATTGAGATGTTACATTAAGCTTGGGCGGTATTCATGGTTGGTTATTGAGATATTACATTAAGCTTGGGCGGTATTCATGGTTGGTTATTGAGATATTACATTAAGCTTGGGCGGTATTCATGGTTGGTTATTGAGATATTACATTAAGCTTGGGCGGTATTCATGGTTGGTTATTGAGATGTTACATTAAGCTTGGGCGGTATTCATGGTTGGTTATTGAGATATTACATTAAGCTTGGGCGGTATTCATGGTTGGTTATTGAGATGTTACATTAAGCTTGGGCGGTATTCATGGTTGGTTATTGAGATATTACATTAAGCTTGGGCGGTATTCATGGTTGGTTATTGAGATATTACATTAAGCTTGGGCGGTATTCATGGTTGGTTGTTGAGATATTACATTAAGCTTGGGCGGTATTCATGGTTGGTTATTGAGATATTACATTAAGCTTGGGCGGTATTCATGGTTGGTTGTTGAGATATTACATTAAGCTTGGGCGGTATTCATGGTTGGTTATTGAGATGTTACATTAAGCTTGGGCGGTATTCATGGTTGGTTGTTGAGATATTACATTAAGCTTGGGCGGTATTCATGGTTGGTTATTGAGATATTACATTAAGCTTGGGCGGTATTCATGGTTGGTTATTGAGATATTACATTAAGCTTGGGCGGTATTCGGATTGTCATACCCTCAAGCCGACCTTGTGCCATACCGGGATATTCGGTAATACCGGGATATTCGGTAATACCGGGATATTCAGTAATACCGGGATATTCAGTAATACCGGGATATTCGATAAAACCGGGATATTCAATAATACCGGGATATTCGATAAAACCGGGATATTCGGTAATACCAGGATATTCGGTAATACCGGGATATTCGATAATACCGGGATATTCGGTAATACCGGGATATTCGGTAAAACCGGGATATTCGGTAATACCGGGATATTCGATAATACCGGGATATTCGGTAAAACCGGGATATTCGGTAAAACCGGGATATTCGGTAATAATACCGGGATATTCGGTAATACCGGGATATTCGGTAATACCCGGGATATTCGATAAAACCGGGATATTCGGTAATACCGGGATATTCGGTAATACCGGGATATTCGGTAATACCGGCAATGAACAAAATGGGCACAATTTTCAAACCCCACTGAGCTTCTGTTATCCGAAAGGTTAGCAATGCTAACAAGTACATTTAAAATCCCATAGAGAATGCTAACCAAATGCTTTTATACAGTATTTGACATGGACAGGTGTCCTAGCTCATAAAGTTAGGCAAAAATGGTACTCACAGTTTGCTGCACGCACAAAACATATATTAGACAGAAGGGGGGGGGGGATACCTAGTCATTTGTACAACTGAATACATTCAACTGAAATGTGTCTTCTGCATTTAACCCAATATTGAATGTCTTAAACCAGTGTTCCTTAACGCTGGTCAATGCCCATTGACAAGTGTGAATCCTAAACCCTGTGCTTGTCTGTCTGTCTCAGATGGTTAGGAAATGCCCATTGACCAGTGTGAATCCTAAACCCTGTGCTTGTCTGTGTCAGATGGTTAGGAGATGCCCATTGACCAGTGTGAATCCTAAACCCTGTGCTTGTCTGTCTGTGTCAGATGGTTAGGAGATGCCCATTGACCAGTGTGAATCCTAAACCCTGTGCTTGTCTGTCTGTCTCAGATGGTTAGGAGATGCCCATTGACCAGTGTGAATCCTAAACCCTGTGCTTGTCTGTCTGTGTCAGATGGTTAGGAAATGCCCATTGACCAGTGTGAATCCTAAACCCTGTGCTTGTCTGTCTGTCTCAGATGGTTAGGAAATGCCCATTGACCAGTGTGAATCCTAAACCCTGTGCTTGTCTGTCTGTGTCAGATGGTTAGGAGATGCCCATTGACCAGTGTGAATCCTAAACCCTGTGCTTGTCTGTCTGTCTCAGATGGTTAGGAAATGCCCATTGACCAGTGTGAATCCTAAACCCTGTGCTTGTCTGTGTCAGATGGTTAGGAAATGCCCATTGACCAGTGTGAATCCTAAACCCTGTGCTTGTCTGTCTGTGTCAGATGGTTAGGAGATGCCCATTGACCAGTGTGAATCCTAAACCCCTGTGCTTGTCTGTCTGTGTCAGATGGTTAGGAGATGCCCATTGACCAGTGTGAATCCTAAACCCTGTGCTTGTCTGTCTGTCTCAGATGGTTAGGAGATGCCCATTGACCAGTGTGAATCCTAAACCCTGTGCTTGTCTGTGTCAGATGGTTAGGAGATGCCCATTGACCAGTGTGAATCCTAAACCCTGTGCTTGTCTGTCTGTGTCAGATGGTTAGGAGATGCCCATTGACCAGTGTGAATCCTAAACCCTGTGCTTGTCTGTCTGTGTCAGATGGTTAGGAGATGCCCATTGACCAGTGTGAATCCTAAACCCTGTGCTTGTCTGTCTGTGTCAGATGGTTAGGAGATGCCCATTGACAAGTGTGAATCCTAAACCCTGTGCTTGTCTGTGTCAGATGGTTAGGAGATGCCCATTGACCAGTGTGAATCCTAAACCCTGTGCTTGTCTGTCTGTCTCAGATGGTTAGGAGATGCCCATTGACCAGTGTGAATCCTAAACCCTGTGCTTGTCTGTCTGTCTCAGATGGTTAGGAGATGCCCATTGACCAGTGTGAATCCTAAACCCTGTGCTTGTCTGTCTGTGTCAGATGGTTAGGAAATGCCCATTGACCAGTGTGAATCCTAAACCCTGTGCTTGTCTGTCTGTGTCAGATGGTTAGGAGATGCCCATTGACCAGTGTGAATCCTAAACCCTGTGCTTGTCTGTCTGTGTCAGATGGTTAGGAAATGCCCATTGACCAGTGTGAATCCTAAACCCCTGTGCTTGTCTGTCTGTGTCAGATGGTTAGGAGATGCCCATTGACCAGTGTGAATCCTAAACCCCTGTGCTTGTCTGTCTGTCTCAGATGGTTAGGAGATGCCCATTGACCAGTGTGAATCCTAAACCCCTGTGCTTGTCTGTCTGTCTCAGATGGTTAGGAGATGCCCATTGACCAGTGTGAATCCTAAACCCTGTGCTTGTCTGTGTCAGATGGTTAGGAAATGCCCATTGACCAGTGTGAATCCTAAACCCTGTGCTTGTCTGTGTCAGATGGTTAGGAAATGCCCATTGACAAGTGTGAATCCTAAACCCTGTGCTTGTCTGTCTGTGTCAGATGGTTAGGAAATGCCCATTGACCAGTGTGAATCCTAAACCCTGTGCTTGTCTGTCTGTGTCAGATGGTTAGGAAATGCCCATTGACAAGTGTGAATCCTAAACCCTGTGCTTGTCTGTCTGTGTCAGATTGAGGCAGGCCAATATTGCACCTTCGTCATCTCTTCTGACGGCTCTGTCAGAGCCTGTGGCAAAGGCAGCTACGGCAGATTGGGTCTGGGAGACTCCAACAACCAATCGTCTCTCAAGAAGCTGACCTTTGAACCTCACCGCGCCATCAAAAAGGTGACGTCATCGAAGGGGTCGGACGGACACACACTGGCCTTCACCACGGAGGGAGAGGTGTTCAGTTGGGGAGACGGGGACTACGGAAAGTTGGGGCATGGGAACAGCTCCACACAGAAGTACCCCAAACTCATCCAGGGACCTCTGCAGGGAAAGGTAGGGCTCAGACCACCACAGCCCCTAGACCACCACAGCCCCCAGACCATCACAGCCCCCAGACCATCACAGCCCCCAGACAACCACAGCCCTCAGACCACCACAGCCCCTAGACCACCACAGCCCCTAGACCACCACAGCCCACAGACCACCACAGCCCCTAGACCACCACAGCCCCCAGACCACCACAGCCCCCAGACCACCCACCACAGCCCCTAGACCACCACAGCCCCCAGACCACCACAGCCCCCAGACAACCACAGCCCATAGACCACCACAGCCCCTAGACCACCACAGACCACCACAGCCCCTAGACCATCACAGACCACCACAGCCCCCAGACCACCACAGCCCCCAGACCACCACATCCCACAGACCACCACATCCCACAGACCACCACAGCCCCCAGACAACCACAGCCCATAGACCACCACAGCCCCTAGACCACCACAGACCACCACAGCCCCTAGACCATCACAGCCCCTAGACCATCACAGACCACCACAGCCCACAGACCACCACAGACCACCACAGCCCCCAGACCACCACATCCCACAGACCACCACAGCCCCTAGACCACCACAGCCCCTAGACCACCACAGCCCCCAGACCACCACAACCCCAAGACCACCACAGACCACCACAGCCCCTAGACCACCACAGCCACTAGACCACCACAGACCACCACAGCCCCTAGACCACCACAGCCCCTAGACCACCACAGTGTGTTGTTTGTCATGACTTGTTTGAGATAATTCACCGAAAACAAAATGGTGCTTTACCAATAGAGATGTGTTGAGTGTTATGTAAGGGATAATCAACCAATAGAGAGATGTGTTGAGTGTTATGTAAGGGATAATCAACCAATAGAGAGATGTGTTGAGTGTTATGTAAGGGATAATCAACCAATAGAGAGATGTGTTGAGTGTTAATGTAAGGGATAATCAACCAATAGAGAGATGTGTTGAGTGTTATGTAAGGGATAATCAACCATGTGTCCTATAGAATATAATGAACGCCGTGGGAAGGTGTGTGTCCGTGACACGGTAACCGAGAGGAACCGACTTCCACGGAGTCACGTTATCTTCCATTATATCCCTTTTATACCAAGGCTATAATTTAACACATTTGCCAGGTAGAAATGTGTTCATCGTACACTTTGAAACAGTGGGGCAAGTTTACAGTAGTTGCCTCGGTAACCAAACAGACTCGTTAGCTTAGCTAACCGAACCGCCAGTCCTAGTTCGCTATTATGAAAAAATCTTAATTCAACACTGCCAATATTTCCACGTTTGCTTTCAAAAGCAGCTGAAACATCTAAGAATGAACCATAGTCATTTAATTATCCCGGGCATTATAGGATACAGCCCCCAGCATGCTCTAGAATGCTGCTCTAGATACAGCATGCTCTAGAATGCTGCTCTAGATACAGCATGCTCTGGAATGCTGCTCTAGATACAGCATGCTCTAGAATGCTGCTCTAGATACAGCATGCTCTAGAATGCTGCTCTAGATACAGCATGCTCTAGAATGCTGCTCTAGATACAGCATGCTCTAGAATGCTGCTCTAGATACAGCATGCTCTGGAATGCTGCTCTAGATACAGCATGCTCTAGAATGCTGCTCTAGATACAGCATGCTCTAGAATGCTGCTCTAGATACAGCATGCTCTAGAATGCTGCTCTAGATACAGCATGCTCTAGAATGCTGCTCTAGATACAGCATGCTCTAGAATGCTGCTCTAGATACAGCGTGCTCTAGAATGCTGCTCTAGATACAGCATGCTCTAGAATGCTGCTCTAGATACAGCATGCTCTGGAATGCTGCTCTAGATACAGCATGCTCTAGAATGCTGCTCTAGATACAGCATGCTCTAGAATGCTGCTCTAGATACAGCATGCTCTAGAATGCTGCTCTAGATACAGCATGCTCTAGAATGCTGCTCTAGATACAGCATGCTCTAGAATGCTGCTCTAGATACAGCATGCTCTAGAATGCTGCTCTAGATACAGCATGCTCTAGAATGCTGCTCTAGATACAGCATGCTCTAGAATGCTGCTCTAGATACAGCATGCTCTAGAATGCTGCTCTAGATACAGCATGCTCTAGAATGCTGCTCTAGATACAGCATGCTCTAGAATGCTGCTCTAGATACAGCATGCTCTAGAAAAGCTCTTCCGAGCCAATCAGAAACGGGGGTTTCCAACAATGCCATGGTATAATAATGTGTCATTAAACGAGTGTGTTTTAGTGTGTCGTGTCTCAATGCTGAACGTTGTTGGGCCAGGTGGTGGTGTGTGTGTCAGCGGGCTACCGACACAGTGCAGCGGTCAGTGAGGATGGAGAGCTCTACACGTGGGGTGAAGGAGACTTCGGGAGATTAGGTAAATATTAGCACTATTAGCATCCTGAACATTATTACCTCTGAACATTATTAACACTAAACGTTATTACCTCTGAACATTATTACCTCTGAACATTATTACCTCTGAACATTATTACACTGAACATTATTACCTCTGAACATTATTACCTCTGAACATTATTACCTCTGAACATTATTACCTCTGAACATTATTACACTGAACATTATCAGCACTCTGAACATTATTAACTCTGAACATTATTACCTCTGAACATTATTACCTCTGAACATTATTACCTCTGAACATTATTACCTCTGAACATTATTACCTCTGAACATTATTACCTCTGAACATTATTACACTGAACATTATTACCTCTGAACATTATTACACTGAACATTATTACCTCTGAACATTATTACCTCTGAACATTATTACCTCTGAACATTATTACACTGAACATTATTACCTCTGAACATTATTAACTCTGAACATTATTACACTGAACATTATTAACACTAAACATTATCAGCACTCTGAACATGATTAACTCTGAACATTATCAGCACTCTGAACATTATCAGCACTCTGAACATTATTAAAACTAAACATTATTAACATTGTTTTACTGCTTGAGGGTTCTACACTAACTAGTTCAGTTGGTGGAACTGCTGCTACTAACTAGTTCAGTTGGTGATACTGGTGCTACTAACTAGTTCAGTTGGTGGAACTGATGCTACTAACTAGTTCAGTTGGTGGTACTGGTACTACTAACTAGTTCAGTTGGTGGTACTGGTGCTACTAACTAGTTCAGTTGGTGGTACTGGTACTACTAACTAGTTCAGTTGGTGGAACTGGTGCTACTAACTAGTTCAGTTGGTGGTACTGGTACTACTAACTAGTTCAGTTGGTGGTACTGGTGACACTAACTAGTTCAGTTGGTGGTACTGGTGCTACTAACTAGTTCAGTTGGTGGAACTGGTGCTACTAACTAGTTCAGTTGGTGGTACTGGTGCTACTAACTAGTTCAGTTGGTGGTACTGGTGCTACTAACTAGTTCAGTTGGTGGAACTGGTGCTACTAACTAGTTCAGTTGGTGGTACTGGTGCTACTAACTAGTTCAGTTGGTGGTACTGGTGCTACTAACTAGTTCAGTTGGTGGAACTGGTGCTACTAACTAGTTCAGTTGGTGATACTGGTGCTACTAACTAGTTCAGTTGGTGATACTGGTGCTACTAACTAGTTCAGTTGGTGGTACTGGTGCTACTAACTAGTTCAGTTGGTGGTACTGGTGCTACTAACTAGTTCAGTTGGTGGAACTGGTGCTACTAACTAGTTCAGTTGGTGGTACTGGTGCTACTAACTAGTTCAGTTGGTGGAACTGGTGCTACTAACTAGTTCAGTTGGTGATACTGGTGCTACTAACTAGTTCAGTTGGTGGAACTGGTGCTACTAACTAGTTCAGTTGGTGGAACTGGTGCTACTAACTAGTTCAGTTGGTGGAACTGGTGCTACTAACTAGTTCAGTTTGTGGAACTGGTGCTACTAACTAGTTCAGTTGGTAAGAACTGGTGCTACTTACTAGTTCAGTTGGTGGAACTGGTGCTACTAACTAGTTCAGTTGGGTGAACTGGTGCTACTAACTAGTTCAGTTGGTGGAACTGGTGCTACTAACTAGTTCAGTTGGTGGTACTGGTGCTACTAACTAGTTCAGTTGGTGGTACTGGTGCTACTAACTAGTTCAGTTGGGTGAACTGGGGCTACTTACTAGTTCAGTTGGTGGAACTGGTGCTACTAACTAGTTCAGTTGGGTGAACTGGTGCTACTAACTAGTTCAGTTGGTGGAACTGGTGCTACTAACTAGTTCAGTTGGTGGAACTGGTGCTACTAACTAGTTCAGTTGGTGGAACTGGTGCTACTAACTAGTTCAGTTGGTGGAACTGGTGCTACTAACTAGTTCAGTTGGTGGAACTGGTGCTACTAACTAGTTCAGTTGGTGGTACTGGTGCTACTAACTAGTTCAGTTGGTGGAACTGGTGCTACTAACTAGTTCAGAACCAGCACATGATTTGGTCGCACCAATGTTTTTTTTAATAAAATAATTGATAATTGATAATGAACTGGCTTGTGTCCCTTAATGTGCCTGTAATTCAGGCTAGAACCAGGCTAATAATGACTAACCATCTGATACATTAGCATGTTTGTGTTCTTACATTGATTTGGATAGATGTACTGTAACAGCGAAGAAAAGAGACCGTGAAAATGAGGTGCAAAATGTATTTTATTACAGATTTCAAAATGCCATGTGTTCTTTTCTGTGAAATCCTCTAGAGGGCAGAATAAAAAACATTTTTAAAAATGAAACTTGATACCAAAATGATACAACAACAACAACAACAACAACAACAACAACAACAACAACAACAACAACAACAACAACAACAACAACAACAACAACAGAAAGCGGGGAGAAGGACTAGCAGTGTTTTCAAAAACAAATGTCAACTGGATTGATGCAATTAATCCTGATTCTGCCAGGTATTGCCTTTCCATCTACCTGAAAATGGTTAGGCTATCATTAGCATCGCTAACGGCTACACAAAGTGGTAGACATATAGGCCTTACACACACAGCAGAGCTTCACATACAGGTCAGTTTGCCAGTGGCAAGGATCTACATTTTATATTTAATTGTGGTAATAATTGGGTTCCATGGTTGCCATGACGCCTAGTGGGCATGGTGGATGATACAGGACCAGGTCTGATCCCAGTGGAGATGGATGATACAGGACCAGGTCTGAGCCCAGTGGAGATGGATGATACAGGACCAGGTCTGATCCCAGTGGAGATGGATGATACAGGACCAGGTCTGAGCCCAGTGGAGATGGATGATACAGGACCAGGTCTGATCCCAGTGGAGATGGATGATACAGGACCAGGTCTGATCCCAGTGGAGATGGATGATACAGGACCAGGTCTGATCCCAGTGGAGATGGATGATACAGGACCAGGTCTGATCCCAGTGGAGATGGATGATACAGGACCAGGTCTGAGCCCAGTGGAGATGGATGATACAGGACCAGGTCTGATCCCAGTGGAGATGGATGATACAAGACCAGGTCTGAGCCCAGTGGAGATGGATGATACAGGACCAGGTCTGAGCCCAGTGGAGATGGATGATACAGGACCAGGTCTGAGCCCAGTGGAGATGGATGATACAGGACCAGGTCTGATCCCAGTGGAGATGGATGATACAGGACCAGGTCTGATCCCAGTGGAGATGGATGATACAGGACCAGGTCTGATCCCAGTGGAGATGGATGATACAGGACCAGGTCTGAGCCCAGTGGAGATGGATGATACAGGACCAGGTCTGAGCCCAGTGGAGATGGATGATACAGGACCAGGTCTGAGCCCAGTGGAGATGGATGATACAGGACCAGGTCTGAGCCCAGTGGAGATGGATGATACAGGACCAGGTCTGATCCGAGTGGAGATGGATGATACAGGACCAGGTCTGAGCCCAGTGGAGATGGATGATACAGGACCAGGTCTGATCCCAGTGGAGATGGAGGATACAGGACCAGGTCTGATCCCAGTAGAGATGGAGGATACAGGACCAGGTCTGATCCCAGTGGAGATGGATGATACAGGACCAGGTCTGAGCCCAGTAGAGATGGATGATACAGGACCAGGTCTGATCCCAGTGGAGATGGATGATACAGAACCAGGTCTGATCCCAGTGGAGATGGAGGATACGGGACCAGGTCTGATCCCAGTAGATATGGAGGATACAGGACCAGGTCTGATCCCAGTAGAGATGGATGATACAGGACCAGGTCTGATCCCAGTGGAGATGGATGATACAGGACCAGGTCTGAGCCCAGTGGAGATGGATGATACAGGACCAGGTCTGATCCCAGTAGAGATGGAGGATACAGGACCAGGTCTGATCCCAGTGGAGATGGAGGATACAGGACCAGGTCTGATCCCAGTGGAGATGGATGATACAGGTCCAGGTCTGATCCCAGTGGAGATGGATGATACAGGACCAGGTCTGATCCCAGTAGAGATGGATGATACAGGACCAGGTCTGAGCCCAGTGGAGATGGAGGATACAGGACCAGGTCTGATCCCAGTAGAGATGGAGGATACAGGACCAGGTCTGATCCCAGTGGAGATGGATGATACAGGACCAGGTCTGATCCCAGTGGAGATGGATGATAACAGACCAGGTCTGATCCGAGTGGAGATGGAGGATACAGGACCAGGTCTGATCCCAGTGGAGATGGAGGATACAGGACCAGGTCTGATCCCAGTGGAGATGGATGATACAGGACCAGGTCTGATCCGAGTGGAGATGGAGGATACAGGACCAGGTCTGATCCCAGTAGAGATGGATGATACAGGACCAGGTCTGATCCCAGTGGAGATGGATGATACAGGACCAGGTCTGAGCCCAGTGGAGATGGATGATACAGGACCAGGTCTGATCCCAGTGGAGATGGATGATACAGGACCAGGTCTGATCCCAGTAGAGATGGATGATACAGGTCTGATCCCAGTAGAGATGGAGGATACAGGACCAGGTCTGATCCCAGTGGAGATGGAGGATACAGGACCAGGTCTGATCCCAGTGGAGATGGATGATACAGGACCAGGTCTGATCCCAGTGGAGATGGAGGATACAGGACCAGGTCTGATCCCAGTAGAGATGGATGATACAGGACCAGGTCTGATCCCAGTGGAGATGGATGATACAGGACCAGGTCTGATCCCAGTAGAGATGGATGATACAGGACCAGGTCTGATCCCAGTGGAGATGGATGATACAGGACCAGGTCTGATCCCAGTAGAGATGGATGATACAGGACCAGGTCTGAGCCCAGTGGAGATGGAGGATACAGGACCAGGTCTGATCCCAGTAGAGATGGAGGATACAGGACCAGGTCTGATCCCAGTGGAGATGGATGATACAGGACCAGGTCTGATCCCAGTGGAGATGGATGATAACAGACCAGGTCTGATCCGAGTGGAGATGGAGGATACAGGACCAGGTCTGATCCCAGTGGAGATGGAGGATACAGGACCAGGTCTGATCCCAGTGGAGATGGATGATACAGGACCAGGTCTGATCCGAGTGGAGATGGAGGATACAGGACCAGGTCTGATCCCAGTAGAGATGGATGATACAGGACCAGGTCTGATCCCAGTGGAGATGGATGATACAGGACCAGGTCTGAGCCCAGTGGAGATGGATGATACAGGACCAGGTCTGATCCCAGTGGAGATGGATGATACAGGACCAGATCTGATCCCAGTAGAGATGGATGATACAGGTCTGATCCCAGTAGAGATGGAGGATACAGGACCAGGTCTGATCCCAGTGGAGATGGAGGATACAGGACCAGGTCTGATCCCAGTGGAGATGGATGATACAGGACCAGGTCTGATCCCAGTAGAGATGGATGATACAGGTCTGATCCCAGTAGAGATGGAGGATACAGGACCAGGTCTGATCCCAGTGGAGATGGAGGATACAGGACCAGGTCTGATCCCAGTGGAGATGGATGATACAGGTCCAGGTCTGATCCCAGTGGAGATGGATGATACAGGACCAGGTCTGCAGGATGCTTCTCAGGCAGTTGAAACGCCATAAGACCTCTGCACACAAGGGAAATGAGGAAAACGCGGAGTGGATTTCAGTGCCCTGAGACCTCTACAGACACTTGATGCAGCTCCTATTCCAACATCTCCCCTGCCTATCAGCACGGGGCTATTTCATACGCTGTCTCTCTCTAATAAATCCCTCCTCCTGCACGACCACGAGAAGCTTGACATCATGTTCCTAACTGAAACCTGGCATCATCCTGTGGTCTACTCAGGCCTAAATGAGCCCCGTCCGTCTACTCCATGACTGTGCTTCTAGTTTATCGGTCTCTGAAGCCTAACCCTTCCTTCACTCTGCGCCACCTCAACCAACATTGTGATTATAAGAGATTTCAAAATCCACCTTAACTCTCCATCATGTCACTCTGCTGCTGGCCAATTTTACAGGCCAATATCCAACCACCCGTTTCTCTCCAAGGTGTTGGAGAAAGGGGTTTCTGTACAGCTCCAGGACCTTCTCAATAAGAACAACCTATATGAGAAGTTCCAGCCAGGTTTCCGACCGGCCCACAGCATTGAAACGGCCCTACTCAGAGTCACCAACGACCTGGCTCTCCCTGTCTCCTGATCCTCCTGGACTTGAGCACAGTGTTTGACGCTGTCGAGAAGCTCGTCCATGTCTTTATCTCCTCAATGCTGAACTACTGCAACACCCTCTTTATCTGGATCCCTGGTAGGAGGCTCCTGAAGAACTACAACACTCTACATCTGGATCCCTGGTAGGAGTCTCCTGAAGAACTACAACTCTCTTCATCTTGATCCCTGGTAGGAGGCTCCTGAAGAACTACAACTCTCTACATCTGGATACCTGGTAGGAGGCTCCTGAAGAACTACAACTCTCTTCATCTGGATCCCTGGCAGGAGTCTCCTGAAGAACTACAACTCTCTTCATCTGGCACCCTGGCAGGAGTCTCCTGAAGAACTACAACTCTCTTCATCTGGATACCTGGTAGGAGGCTCCTGAAGAACTACAACACTCTACATCTGGATCCCTGGCAGGAGTCTCCTGAAAAACTACAACACTCTTCATCTGGATCCCTCCAATACATTCAGAACTGCCACCATCCTCACATCTCTGCGGTCCCTGTCTCATTCCGGATTGAAATCAAAAACCTCCCGCTGACATTCCAGTGTATTCCTTGTCTCAAAGAACTGCTCTCCCTCCATAACCCTACCTGCACCCTCAGGTCAAGCGATAGTCTGCTTCTCCACACCCCAGCTAGTCAGTCTGTCCGTGTTGTAGCTAGTCAGTCTGTCCGTGTTGTAACTAGTCTGTCCGTGTTGTAACTAGTCTGTCCGTGTTGTATCTAGTCAGTCTGTCCGTGTTGTAACTAGTCTGTCCGTGTTGTAGCTAGTCTGTCTGTCCGTGTTGTAACTAGTCTGTCTGTCTGTGTTGTAGCTAGTCAGTCTGTCCGTGTTTTAACGTATCTAGTCTGTCCATGTTGTAGCTAGTCAGTCTGTCCGTGTTGTAGCTAGTCAGTCTGTCCGTGTTGTAACGTATCTAGTCTGTCCATGTTGTAACTAGTCAGTCTGTCCATGTTGTAGCTAGTCAGTCTGTCCGTGTTTTAACGTATCTAGTCTGTCCATGTTGTAGCTAGTCAGTCTGTCCGTGTTGTAGCTAGTCAGTCTGTCCGTGTTGTAGCTAGTCAGTCTGTCCGTGTTGTAACGTATCTAGTCTGTCCGTGTTGTAGCTAGTCAGTCTGTCCATGTTGTAGCTAGTTAGTCTGTCCGTGTTGTAACTAGTCAGTCTGTCCGTGTTGTAACTAGTCAGTCTGTCCGTGTTGTAGCTAGTCTGTCTGTCCGTGTTGTAGCTAGTCTGTCTGTCCGTGTTGTAGCTAGTCAGTCTGTCCGTGTTGTAACTAGTCTGTCCGTGTTGTAACTAGTCAGTCTGTCCGTGTTGTAGCTAGTCAGTCTGTCCGTGTTGTAACTAGTCAGTCTGTCCGTGTTGTAACAAGTCAGTCTGTCCATGTTGTAGCTAGTCAGTCTGTCCATGTTGTAGCTAGTCAGTCTGTCCGTGTTGTAGCTATTCAGTCTGTCCGTGTTGTAACTAGTCAGTCTGTCCGTGTTGTAGCTAGTCAGTCTGTCCGTGTTGTAGCTAGTCAGTCTGTCCGTGTTGTAGCTAGTCAGTCTGTCCGTGTTGTAACTAGTCAGTCTGTCCGTGTTGTAACTAGTCTGTCCGTGTTGTAACTAGTCTGTCCGTGTTGTAACTAGTCAGTCTGTCCGTGTTGTAACTAGTCAGTCTGTCCATGTTGTAGCTAGTCAGTCTGTCCGTGTTGTTGCTAGTCAGTCTGTCCGTGTTGTAGCTAGTCAGTCTGTCCGTGTTGTAACGTATCTATCTCTAATATATTTCTCTACTGTCTGGTTGATAATATATTTCTCCACTGTCTGGTTGATATGTTCATAATATATTTCTCCACTGTCTGGTTGATATGTTGATAATATATTTCTCTACTGTCTGGTTGATAATATATTTCTCTACTGTCTGGTTGATATGTTGATAATATATTTCTCCCCTGTCTGGTTGATAATATATTTCTCCCCTGTCTGGTTGATATGTTGATAATATATTTCTCCACTGTCTGGTTGATAATATATTCCTCTACTGTCTGGTTGATAATATATTTCTCTACTGTCTGGTTGATATGTTGATAATATATTTCTCCACTGTCTGGTTGATAATATATTTCTCCACTGTCTGGTTGATATGTTGATAATAATTTATCCACTATCTGGTTGATATGTTGATAATATATTTCTCCACTGTCTGGTTGATATGTTGATAATATATTTCTCTACTGTCTGGTTGATATGTTGATAATATATTTCTCCACTGTCTGGTTGATAATATATTTCTCTACTGTCTGGTTGATAATATATTTCTCTACTGTCTGGTTGATATGTTGATAATATATTTCTCCACTGTCTGGTTGATAATATATTTCTCCACTGTCTGGTTGATATGTTGATAATATATTTCTCCACTGTCTGGTTGATAATATATTTCTCCACTGTCTGGTTGATATGTTGATAATATATTTCTCCACTGTCTGGTTGATAATATATTTCTCTACTGTCTGGTTGATATGTTGATAATATATTTCTCCACTATCTGGTTGATATGTTGATAATATATTTCTCTACTGTCTGGTTGATATGTTGATAATATATTTCTCTACTGTCTGGTTGATATGTTGATAGTATATTTCTCTACTGTCTGGTTGATAATATATTTCTCCCCTGTCTGGTTGATATGTTGATAATATATTTCTCCACTGTCTGGTTGATAATATATTTCTCTACTGTCTGGTTGATATGTTGATAATATATTTCTCCACTATCTGGTTGATATGTTGATAATATATTCCTCTACTGTCTGGTTGATATGTTGATAATATATTTCTCCACTGTCTGGTTGATAATATATTTCTCTACTGTCTGGTTGATATGTTGATAATATATTTCTCCCCTGTCTGGTTGATAATATATTTTCCCACTGTCTGGTTGATAATATATTTTCCCACTGTCTGGTTGATAATATATTTCTCTACTGTCTGGTTGATAATATATTTCTCTACTGTCTGGTTGATATGTTGATAATATATTTCTCCCCTGTCTGGCTGATATGTTGATAATATATTTATCCACTGTCTGGTTGATAATATATTTCTCCCCTGTCTGGTTGATAATATATTTTCCCACTGTCTGGTTGATAATATATTTCTCCACTGTCTGGTTGATATGTTGATAATATATTTCTCCCCTGTCTGGTTGATAATATATTTTCCCACTGTCTGGTTGATAATATATTTCTCTACTGTCTGGTTGATATGTTGATAATATATTTCTCTACTGTCTGGTTGATATGTTGATAATATATTTCTCCACTGTCTGGCTGATATGTTGATAATATATTTCTCTACTGTCTGGCTGATATGTTGATAATATATTTCTCCACTGTCTGGTTGATAATATATTTCTCTACTGTCTGGTTGATATGTCGATAATATATTTCTCCCCTGTCTGGCTGATATGTTGATAATATATTTCTCTACTGTCTGGTTGATATGTTGATAATATATTTCTCCCCTGTCTGGCTGATATGTTGATAATATATTTCTCTACTGTCTGGTTGATATGTTGATAATATATTTCTCCCCTGTCTGGCTGATATGTTGATAATATATTTCTCCACTGTCTGGTTGATAATATATTTTCCCACTGTCTGGTTGATAATATATTTCTCTACTGTCTGGTTGATATGTTGATAATATATTTCTCCACTGTCTGGTTGATAATATATTTCTCCACTGTCTGGTTGATAATATATTTCTCCACTGTCTGGTTGATATGTTGATAATATATTTCTCTACTGTCTGGTTGATATGTTGATAATATATTTCTCCACTGTCTGGTTGATAATATATTTCTCCCCTGTCTGGTTGATAATATATTTCTCCACTATCTGGTTGATATGTTGATAATATATTTCTCCACTGTCTGGTTGATAATATATTTCTCCCCTGTCTGGTTGATAATATATTTCTCCACTATCTGGTTGATATGTTCATAATATATTTCTCCACTGTCTGGTTGATAATATATTTCTCCCCTGTCTGGTTGATAATATATTTCTCCCCTGTCTGGTTGATAATATATTTCTCCACTATCTGGTTGATATGTTGATAATATATTTCTCTACTGTCTGGTTGATAATATATTTCTCCACTATCTGGTTGATATGTTGATAATATATTTCTCTACTGTCTGGTTCATAATATATTTCTCCACTATCTGGTTGATATGTTGATAGTATATTTCTCCACTGTCTGGTTGATATGTTGATAATATATTTCTCTACTGTCTGGTTGATAATATATTTCTCTACTGTCTGGTTGATATGTTGATAATATATTTCTCCCCTGTCTGGCTGATATGTTGATAATATATTTCTCTACTGTCTGGTTGATATGTTGATAATATATTTCTCCCCTGTCTGGCTGATATGTTGATAATATATTTCTCCACTGTCTGGTTGATAATATATTTTCCCACTGTCTGGTTGATAATATATTTCTCTACTGTCTGGTTGATATGTTGATAATATATTTCTCCACTGTCTGGTTGATAATATATTTCTCCACTGTCTGGTTGATAATATATTTCTCCACTGTCTGGTTGATATGTTGATAATATATTTCTCTACTGTCTGGTTGATATGTTGATAATATATTTCTCCACTGTCTGGTTGATAATATATTTCTCCCCTGTCTGGTTGATAATATATTTCTCCACTATCTGGTTGATATGTTGATAATATATTTCTCCACTGTCTGGTTGATAATATATTTCTCCCCTGTCTGGTTGATAATATATTTCTCCACTATCTGGTTGATATGTTCATAATATATTTCTCCACTGTCTGGTTGATAATATATTTCTCCCCTGTCTGGTTGATAATATATTTCTCCCCTGTCTGGTTGATAATATATTTCTCCACTATCTGGTTGATATGTTGATAATATATTTCTCTACTGTCTGGTTGATAATATATTTCTCCACTATCTGGTTGATATGTTCATAATATATTTCTCCACTATCTGGTTGATATGTTGATAGTATATTTCTCCACTGTCTGGTTGATATGTTGATAATATATTTCTCTACTGTCTGGTTGATAATATATTTCTCTACTGTCTGGTTGATAATATATTTCTCTACTGTCTGGTTGATATGTTGATAATATATTTCTCTACTGTCTGGTTGATAATATATTTCTCTACTGTCTGGTTGATAATATATTTCTCTACTGTCTGGTTGATAATATATTTCTCCACTGTCTGGTTGATATGTTGATAATATATTTCTCCACTATCTGGTTGATATGTTGATAATATATTTCTCCACTGTCTGGTCGATAAAATATTTCTCCCCCGTCTGGTGTCTTGACATATCTCTCCTCTCTGTGTTTTGGTGTGCAGGTCACGGAGACAGCAACAGCAGAAACATTCCTACTCTGGTCAAAGACATCAGCAACGTAGGAGAGGTGTCTTGTGGGAGTTCTCACACCATAGCTTTGTCAAAAGATGGCCGCACCGTGTGGTCCTTCGGAGGGGGAGACAATGGTGGGTTGAGGGCTCAGGACGCAAGGCTGGAATCCATCGGGTGTTTTTATATCAGCGTCATTATGTCGAAACTATCACTATATCTCTAAATGTCGACATATATATGGAAATATAAAAGACAATATAAATCAATAAATATAGTTTATTGTGTAATTCTGTCTTCATATTGAAGAATTGGTTTTACATAAATGATACGATTGGCAATATATCTCTAAATGTCGACATATATATATATATATATGGAAATATAAAAGACAATATATAAATCAATAGATATAGTTTATTGTGTAATTCTGTCTTCATATTGAAGAATTGGTTTTACATAAATGATACGATTGGCAATATGTCTCTAAATGTGTAATTTGTCTATCCTGCAGGGAAACTGGGGCATGGAGATACAAACCGTGTCTATAAACCCAAAGTAGTGGAGGCCTTGCAGGGGATGTTCATAAGGAAAGTGTGTGCTGGAAGCCAGTCCTCCCTGGCCCTGACCTCCACTGGACAGGTACGACTGACTGTTTACTGACTGTTTTACACTTTAGAAACGGGAGGGAGGAATCTGGAACATCTGTACCTGTCCCTGGGCAGAGCGGTCCATGCCAGGCTGTGTGTTCTACATGCTATATTTCTATACTGACATGTCCCTGGGCAGAGCGGTCCATGCCAAGCTGTGTGTTCTACATGCTATATTTCTATACTGACCTGTCTCCCTGGGCATCATGTCTCTTCTACATGCTATATTTCTATACTGACCTGTCCCTGGGCATCATGTCTCTTCTACATGCTATATTTCTATACTGACCTGTCCCTGGGCATCATGTCTCTTCTACATGCTATATTTCTATACTAACCTGTCCCTGGGCATCATGTCTCTTCTGCATGCTATATTTCTATACTAACCTGTCCCTGGGCATCATGTCTCTTCTACATGCTATATTTCTATACTAACCTGTCCCTGGGCATCATGTCTCTTCTACATGCTATATTTCTATACTAACCTGTCCCTGGGCATCATGTCTCTTCTACATGCTATATTTCTATACTAACCTGTCCCTGGGCATCATGTCTCTTCTGCATGCTATATTTCTATACTAACCTGTCCCTGGGCATCATGTCTCTTCTACATGCTATATTTCTATACTAACCTGTCCCTGGGCATCATGTCTCTTCTACATGCTATATTTCTATACTGACCTGTCCCTGGGCATCATGTCTCTTCTACATGCTATATTTCTATACTAACCTGTCCCTGGGCATCATGTCTCTTCTACATGCTATATTTCTATACTAACCTGTCCCTGGGCATCATGTCTCTTCTACATGCTATATTTCTATACTGACCTGTCCCTGGGCATCATGTCTCTTCTACATGCTATATTTCTATACTGACCTGTCCCTGGGGATCATTTCTCTTCTACATGCTATATTTCTATACTAACCTGTCCCTGGGCAGAGCGGTCCATGCCAGGCTGTGTGTTCTACATGCTATATTTCTATACCAACCTGTCCCTGGGCAGAGCGGTTCATGCCAGGCTGTGTGTTCTACATGCTATATTTCTATACTGACATGTCCCTGGGCATCGTGTCTCTTCTACATGCTATAACTTCACTTGTCTCTTGTAAAATAGTTGTTTTAACTTCAAGGGAGGGATGGTATCCTGGTTAGATTACAAGTTAAATGAAGTGTATTGCCCAGGGATGGGTCACAACAACAGCCACAACGACAGACGATGCCTTGGGGGATAAAGAAAAACACTGGCTGTGGCTTGGGTTTGATCTTGGAATTCTGCTAGTCAACGATTCAAGGAATTCTTTTGTTTGTGAATAAACAGAAGACTGTTTTGTTGATATAATCTCTCCCTGGTTGTGTGGAGTGTTGCTGTTTTCACTTAACACTATATTATATGTCCTGTAGCAATGATCTCTGGTCCTCTGTGTCTGGTTATAGTAAGAAAGAAACACAACTCCTGTTATTCACATTATGTTGCTCACTGTGTTACTGTTAACCAGGATGTTAAAATAAGTATTTATCACAAAGTGTTTTTATATGTTTACATACAGTTCCCTTTAGTCCAACTGACAATACTATCAAAGATTTTTACAACTTAACCAAGATAGACCACAGCCTGTCGTTTCCAATGGGAACAAGCGAGTCATAGTGGGCAGAACAAGCGAGGAGGTGGGCAGAGCCAATCACGAGATTGGGAGATTCTATTGGCTCATTCTAGCATGCATCTGCATAATTATTTACCTTTAGCAAACACCTCCCTGCCTTTCAGTCCTTCTACACAACGCAATTAAAAATATAAAATAACATTTTGCAAAGGGTAAAGTCTACAAAACTTAGTCCACTCTGTTCATAACAGATTTTAGTTTTTGGAAGAGCACTGTTTAATTGATGAGAAAATGAGCAGAATGTCTGCCAAAATCCATGTTGTTCCGTGTTCCTCCCACTGCCAGCCAGTGGTCTTCCTGTCACTACCACAGTGAGTGGAAACGCCAAGCAGCTGCTTCACATTTATACAGGCAGTGAAATATCTGTCTCGTTGTTCTATCGATACTGTCTGCAAGTAACTTCCTGTTGCGATGTCTTTTATATGGCCTGGTTCCAGGTATATTTACATGGAAATAACCATAGGAGTTGGCAAGACCGTATAAACAGATCTGGGACCAAGCTACTTTTAATATGCAGACCCTTTAATCCTGACTGGTTCTAGTGACTGGTTCTATGCCCTGTGTTCTAGTGACTGGTTCTAGTAACTGGCCCTGTGTTGTCCTGTGTTGTAGTAACTGGTCCTGTGTTGTCCTGTGTTGTAGTAACTGGTCCTGTGTTGTCCTGTGTTGTAGTAACTGGTCCTGTGTTGTAGTAACTGGTCCTGTGTTGTAGTAACTGGTCCTGTGTGGTCCTGTGTTGTAGTAACTGGTCCTGTGTTGTAGTAACTGGTCCTGTGTTGTAGTAACTGGTCCTGTGTTGTCCTGTGTTGTAGTAACTGGTCCTGTGTTGTAGTAACTGGTCCTGTGTTGTAGTAACTGGTCCTGTGTTGTCCTGTGTTGTAGTAACTGGTCCTGTGTTGTCCTGTGTTGTAGTAACTGGTCCTGTGTTGTAGTAACTGGTCCTGTGTTGTAGTAACTGGTCCTGTGTTGTCCTGTGTTGTAGTAACTGGTCCTGTGTTGTCCTGTGTTGTAGTAACTGGTCCTGTGTTGTAGTAACTGGTCCTGTGTTGTAGTAACTGGTCCTGTGTTGTAGTAACTGGTCCTGTGTTGTAGTAACTGGTCCTGTGTTGTCCTGTGTTGTAGTAACTGGTCCTGTGTTGTCCTGTGTTGTAGTAACTGGTCCTGTGTTGTCCTGTGTTGTAGTAACTGGTCCTGTGTTGTAGTAACTGGTCCTGTGTGGTCCTGTGTTGTAGTAACTGGTCCTGTGTTGTCCTGTGTTCCAGGTGTATGCCTGGGGCTGCGGGGCCTGCCTGGGCTGTGGCTCCTCTGAAGCCACAGCACTGAGACCCAAGCTGATTGAGGAGTTGACGGCGACCAGGGTGGTGGACCTCTCCATAGGAGACAGCCACTGTCTAGCTCTCTCACACGGTAAAACAACCCTTTAAAAAATACAGGATTATTTTAAATCTATGATGTCAGTGTTTTGCGTGTTTATTGGTTAGAGAGAGACAGAGGTAGAAGGTAGTAGAGAGAGTGCTGAAAGAGAGAGACAGAGGTAGAAGGTTAGTAGAGAGAGTGCTGAAAGAGAGAGACAGAGGTAGAAGGTAGTAGAGAGAATGCTGAAAGAGCAAGACAGTGGTAGAAGGTAGTAGAGAGAGTGCTGAAAGAGAGAGACAGAGGTAGAAGGTTAGTAGAGAGAGTGCTGAAAGAGAGAGACAGAGGTAGAAGGTTAGTAGAGAGAGTGCTGGAAGAGAGAGACAGAGGTAGAAGGTAGTAGAGAGAGTGCTGAAAGAGAGAGACAGAGGTAGAAGGTTAGTAGAGAGAGTGCTGAAAGAGAGAGACAGAGGTAGAAGGTTAGTAGAGAGAGTGCTGGAAGAGAGAGACAGAGGTAGAAGGTAGTAGAGAGAGTGCTGAAAGAGAGAGACAGAGGTAGAAGGTAGTAGAGAGAGTGCTGAAAGAGAGAGACAGAGGTAGAAGGTAGTAGAGAGAATGCTGAAAGAGCAAGACAGTGGTGGAAGGTAGTAGAGAGAGTGCTGAAAGAGAGAGACAGAGGTAGAAGGTAGTAGAGAGAATGCTGAAAGAGCAAGACAGTGGTAGAAGGTAGTAGAGAGAGTGCTGAAAGAGAGAGACAGAGGTAGAAGGTAGTAGAGAGAGTGCTGAAAGAGAGAGACAGAGGTAGAAGGTTAGTAGAGAGAGTGCTGAAAGAGAGAGACAGTGGTAGAAGGTAGTAGAGAGAGTGCTGAAAGAGAGAGACAGAGGTAGAAGGTAGTAGAGAGAGTGCTGAAAGAGAGAGACAGAGGTAGAAGGTAGTAGAGAGAATGCTGAAAGAGCAAGACAGTGGTAGAAGGTAGTAGAGAGAGTGCTGAAAGAGAGAGAGACAGAGGTAGAAGGTAGTAGAGAGAATGCTGAAAGAGCAAGACAGTGGTAGAAGGTAGTAGAGAGAGTGCTGAAAGAGAGAGACAGAGGTAGAAGGTAGTAGAGAGAATGCTGAAAGAGAGAGACAGAGGTAGAAGGTAGTAGAGAGAATGCTGAAAGAGCAAGACAGTGGTAGAAGGTAGTAGAGAGAGTGCTGAAAGAGAGAGACAGAGGTAGAAGGTAGTAGAGAGAATGCTGAAAGAGCAAGACAGTGGTAGAAGGTAGTAGAGAGAGTGCTGAAAGAGAGAGACAGAGGTAGAAGGTAGTAGAGAGAGTGCTGAAAGAGAGACAGAGGTAGAAGGTAGTAGAGAGAGTGCTGAAAGAGAGAGACAGAGGTAGAAGGTAGTAGAGAGAATGCTGAAAGAGAGAGGTAGAAGGTAGTAGAGAGAGTGCTGAAAGAGAGAGCCAGAGGTAGAAGGTAGTAGAGAGAGTACTGAAAGAGAGAGACAGAGGTAGAAGGTAGTAGAGAGAGTGCTGAAAGAGAGAGGTAGAAGGTAGTAGAGAGAGTGCTGAAAGAGAGAGACAGAGGTAGAAGGTAGTAGAGAGAGTACTGAAAGAGAGAGACAGAGGTAGAAGGTAGTAGAGAGAGTGCTGAAAGAGAGAGCCAGAGGTAGAAGGTAGTAGAGAGAGTACTGAAAGAGAGAGACAGAGGTAGAAGGTAGTAGAGAGAGTGCTGAAAGAGAGAGGTAGAAGGTAGTAGAGAGAGTGCTGAAAGAGAGAGACAGAGGTAGAAGGTTGTAGAGAGAGTGCTGAAAGAGAGAGACAGAGGTAGAAGGTTAGTAGAGAGAGTGCTGAAAGAGAGAGACAGAGGTAGAAGGTAGTAGAGAGAGTGCTGAAAGAGAGAGACAGAGGTAGAAGGTAGTAGAGAGAGTGCTGAAAGAGACAGCCAGTAGATTAGACCACTAGACCAGGCAATATACGATTATTTATTAAGGATTTGTCCAGTTTATTGGACAGAGACAGAGAGACAGTAAAGGATTTGTCCAGTTTATTGGACAGAGACAGAGAGACAGTAAAGGATTTGTCCAGTTTATTGGACAGAGACAGAGAGACAGGACAATAAGGAGGATAGTTTACTAGACAGACGAGGGCTGGATTCTAACCGACGTCAGCCCAGCCCAGGCAGCAGCAGTAACCACCAGCCCAGCCCACAGTAAAACAGCAGCCTCTAACCACAAGTTCAACACAGTACCTGGAGAGAGCTGGATGTGGGGTAGTATTGACTTATCCTGCTTCAACTGTTTTACTAGAGATTCTCTTGTTTATCTGTAAAGTTCAAACAGGATAAGTCATATATGCTCTTGTTTCTGAAAGGGGAGATTCTTATGACCACATACACATTTCACCTGTTACTAATCTTATTTCTTAATCTCATTTCTTCATCTCACTTCTTAATCTCACTTCTTAATCTCACTTCTTAATCTCACTTTTTAATCTCACTTTTTAATCTCACTTCTTAATCTCACTTCTTAATCTCACTTTTTAGTCTCACTTCTTAGTTTTACTTCTTAATCTCATTTCTTAATCTCACTTCTTAATCTCACTTTTTAATCTCACTTCTTAATCTCACTTCTTAATCTCACTTCTTAATCTCACTTCTTAATCTCACTTTTTAGTCTCACTTCTTAATCTCACTTCTTAATCTCACTTCTTAATCTCACTTCTTAATCTCACTTCTTAATCTCACTTCTTAATCTCACTTCTTAATCTCACTTTTTAGTCTCACTTCTTAATCTCACTTCTTAATCTCACTTCTTAATCTCACTTCTTAATCTCACTTTTTAGTCTCACTTCTTAGTTTTACTTCTTAATCTCACTTCTTAATCTCACTTCTTAATCTCACTTCTTAGTCTCACTTCCTAATCTTATTTCTTCATCTCACTTCTTAATCTCACACCACATTTTAAACCACATCGTAACATCCCAAAAATGTTCCCATGATTGGATGATTAAATCAACTTGATGTCTATTTTTCCTCTCGTCTCTCTGTCTCTCCTCCACCTAGACAATGAGGTGTATGCGTGGGGTAACAACTCCATGGGTCAGTGTGGCCAGGGTAACTCCACTGGTCCCATCACCAAGCCGAAGAAGGTGGTTGGTCTGGACGGTGTGGTCATCCAACAGATCTCAGCTGGTACCTCCCACAGCCTGGCATGGACCGCTCTGCCCAGGGACAGGTTGGTGCTGCTACCGGAACGCATAGAAATATAGCATGTAGAAGAGACACGGTGCCCAGGGACAGGTTGGTCCTGCTACCGGAACGCATAGAAATATAGCATGTAGAAGAGACACGATGCCCAGGGACAGGTCAGTATAGAAATATAGCATTTAGAAGAGACACGATACCCAGGGACAGGTCAGTATAGAAATATAGAAGAGACATGATCCCCAGGGACAGGCCAGTATAGAAATATAGCATGTAGAAGAGACACGATGCCCAGGGACAGGTCAGTATAGAAATATAGCATTTAGAAGAGACACGATGCCCAGGGACAGGTCAGTATAGAAATATAGCATTTAGAAGAGACACGATGCCCAGGGACAGGTCAGTATAGAAATATAGCATTTAGAAGAGACACGATGCCCAGAGACAGGTCAGTATAGAAATATAGCATTTAGAAGAGACACGATGCCCAGAGACAGGTCAGTATAGAAATATAGCATTTAGAAGAGACACGATGCCCAGGGACAGGTCAGTATAGAAATATAGCATTTAGAAGATACACGATGCCCAGGGACAGGTCAGTATAGAAATATAGCATTTAGAAGAGACACGATGCCCAGGGACAGGTCAGTATAGAAATATAGCATTTAGAAGAGACATGATGCCCAGGGACAGGTCAGTATAGAAATATAGCATTTAGAAGAGACACGATGCCCAGGGACAGGTCAGTATAGAAATATAGCATGTTGAACACACAATCTGGCATGGACCACTCTGCCCAGGGACAGGTACAGATCCATGGTCTTCTGAGGTCTGCCCCCATCCCAGTCCCCACCCCCCCATCCCAGTCCCCATCCCAGTCCGACCCCCCATCCCAGTCCGACCCCCCATCCCAGTCTGACCCCCCATCCCAGTCCCACCCCCCCATCCCAGTCCCAATCCCAGTCCCCATTTCAGTCCGACCCCCCATCCCAGTCCGACCCCCCCATCCCACACACACAGACACACACACACACACACACACACACACACACACACACACAGATACACACACTGTTCTCACACACACACACACACACACACACACACACACACACACACACAGACCCTATGAGATGATAATATTGTTGTGTTTTAATTGGTCGACAGACAGGTCGACAGACAGGTGGTAAGCGTGGCACAGACCCTATGAGATGATAACATTGCTGTGTTTTAATTGGTCGACAGACAGGTGGTAGCGTGGCACAGACCCTACTGTGTGGACCTGGAAGAAAGCACCTTCTCTCACCTGCGTTCCTTCCTAGAGCGCTACTGTGACGGCATCAACAGCGAGGTGCCACCCCTCCCCTTCCCCTCCTCCAGGTAGGTACTGGTACTGCAGGCACCTCAGGGTTCCATTGGAACCTTGTCTAGCTCATAGATACAATGTGTTCAGTGGGGTTCCATTCATTCTAAACATTCCGTCCTGAAGACGTGAAATGACAGCAGCCTCCACCACGCTGACTATTCATCTGAGGCATTAACAGTCCCGTAAGACCAGGAAAACACAATAAGGTTTCAGTGTATGTAAACTTCTGACCCACTGGGAATGTGATGAAAGAAATAAAAGCTGAAATAAATCATTCTCTCTATTATTATTCTGACATTTCACATTCTGAAAATATAGTGGTGATTCTAACTGACCTTAAACAGGGATTTTTTTACTAGGATTAAATGTCAGGAATTGTGAAAAACTGAGTTTAAATGTATTTGGCTAAGGTGTATGTACATTTCTGACTTCAACTGTACATTCTGTAGCATTTTACTGATGCTACAATCAATGAAAACCATTGCATTGCCTTTCTGCTGGGCTTCGTCTTCTGTCTTATCAAGACAGTATCATAACACTCTGACGTACCACTTCATTACAGGGAGCATCACAACTTCCTGAAACTCTGCCTTCGACTGCTGTCCAATCACCTGGCTTTGGCTCTGGCCGGGGGAGTGGCCACCAGTATCCTAGGGCGACAGGCCCGCCCCCTCCGGAACCTTCTCTTCAGACTGATGGATTCCTCTGTTCCTGATGAGATCCAAGAGGTGAACACCGGCTCACACAGTAACCACTAGATCAGCTGCTCCTTTGAAGGGTGTCTGTATACAGTCCGAATGGCAACAATATAGATTTAACTATAAACCCTCAAAACACTACATCTCTACTTACTGGACAACATTACCTTTCAGACTAGTGATGACAATATGGACTCTGGATATGTGAAGCAACAAGGCACAATCTGTTGACTAACTGGTCTGAACTTGACTATTTGCCAGGTCCCTGACCCGTTGGGGTTTTGTCTCTGAGCCAAACCCAGTGTCGCTGTGTTTTGGTTGTCAGGCTGGGATTGAGATGGATAGTCAAGCTGTTGTCTCTTCTCATTGTGTGTTTTGGTTGTCAGGCTGGGATTGAGATGGATAGTCAAGCTGTTGTCTCCTCTCATTGTGTGTTTTGGTTGTCAGGCTGGGATTGAGATCGATCGTCAAGCTGTTGTCTCTTCTCATTGTGTGTTTTGGTTGTCAGGCTGGGATTGAGATGGATAGTCAAGCTGTTGTCTCCTCTCATTGTGTGTTTTGGTTGTCAGGCTGGGATTGAGATGGATAGTCAAGCTGTTGTCTCTTCTCATTGTGTGTTTTGGTTGTCAGGCTGGGATTGAGATGGATAGTCAAGCTGTTGTCTCTTCTCATTGTGTGTTTTGGTTGTCAGGCTGGGATTGAGATGGATAGTCAAGCTGTTGTCTCTTCTCATTGTGTGTTTTGGTTGTCAGGCTGGGATTGAGATCGATAGTCAAGCTGTTGTCTCTTCTCATTGTGTGTTTTGGTTGTCAGGCTGGGATTGAGATGGATAGTCAAGCTGTTATCTCCTCTCATTGTGTGTTTTGGTTGTCAGGCTGGGATTGAGATCGATAGTCAAGCTGTTGTCTCTTCTCATTGTGTGTTTTGGTTGTCAGGCTGGGATTGAGATGGATAGTCAAGCTGTTGTCTCTTCTCATTGTGTGTTTTGGTTGTCAGGCTGGGATTGAGATGGATAGTCAAGCTGTTGTCTCTTCTCATTGTGTGTTTTGGTTGTCAGGCTGGGATTGAGATCGATAGTCAAGCTGTTGTCTCTTCTCATTGTGTGTTTTGGTTGTCAGGCTGGGATTGAGATCGATAGTCAAGCTGTTGTCTCTTCTCATTGTGTGTTTTGGTTGTCAGGCTGGGATTGAGATGGATAGTCAAGCTGTTATCTCTTCTCATTGTGTGGTGCTGTTGTTGTTTATGCCAGACTGTGTTTGAGACACTGTCTGTTGGGGGCCTGTGGTACGAAAATCTGAGTTTGTGGGACATCTCTGTGTAATCAGGCTGTGTTTGAGACGCTAACACTGTGTTGTCAGGCTCTAACACTGTGTTGTCGGGCTCTAACACTGTGTTGTGTTGTCGGGCTCTAACACTGTGTTGTGTTGTCGGGCTCTAACACTGTGTTGTTGGGCTCTAACACTGTTGTGTTGTCAGGCTCTGACACTGTGTTGTGTTGTCGGGCTCTAACACTGTGTTGTCGGGCTCTAACACTGTGTTGTCGGGCTCTAACACTGTGTTGTGTTGTCGGGCTCTAACACTGTGTTGTGTTGTCGGGCTCTAACACTGTGTTGTGTTGTTGGGCTCTAACACTGTGTTGTGTTGTCAGGCTCTAACACTGTGTCTCTGTGTTGTCAGGCTCTAACCCTGTGTCTCTGTGTTGTCGGGCTCTGACACTGTGTCTCTGTGTTGTCAGGCTCTATTACTGTGTCTCTGTTGTGTTGACCCATCTCTGTTTTCTCTAGGCTGTGATTGAGACTCTGTCTGTGGGGGCCACTATGCTGTTACCTCCTCTGAGAGAGAGGATGGAGCTTCTCCACTCCCTGCTGCCCCAGGGACCTGACAGATGGGAGAGTCTGTCCAAAGGACAGGTATAGTACATAGATGTATTGCACGTTGGTCTGAACAATGCCATTTACCTGTGACTATATCAATAAGGCCCTAGTTCTATTTAGTCAATAAGGCCCTAGTTCTATTTAGTCAATAAGACCCTAGTTCTATTTAAGCAATAAGGCCCTAGTTCTATTTAGTCAATAAGGCCCTAGTTCTATTTAGTCAATAAGGCCCTAGTTCTATTTAGTCAATAAGGCCCTAGTTCTATTTAAGCAATAAGGCCCGAGGGAGTGTGGTATATGGTCAATATAGCACGGCTATGGGCTGTTCTTAGCCATGACGCAACACGGAGTGCCTGGACACAGCCCTTAGCCGTGGTATATTGACCATATACCACAAACTCCCAAGGTGCCTTATTGCTATTTTATATAACAGGTGGGTCTAATCCTGAATGCTGATTGGTTAAAACTGCATTCCAGCCGGTGTCTATTCCACAAGTTGCCCCCGGATAAATCTATGATGTTAAAATGCATATTTACTCTGTTCCATCTGACTTCGCAATCCACTGTCTCGTCAGCCCAGCCAGGCAATTTATAAACCTGATCTCCGCTATAAAAAGCATCTAGACATGGTCTCACATTTCGTTTTCAACAGCGGAGATTTGTATAAACCTTTCCGTTTGTCACTCTGACATTTGCAACATTGTTTCAATATTCAAATTGAATCTCCAGCTGTCTCATAGTGATGAACGGGTCGGGACAGACGGGCAGGAAGCTTTTCTCAGCCTGTCAAACTCATGAATCAGCATCATCTTTCTGGATTAAAATATACAAAGAAATGTCAAAATATTACGAAGTGCAGGTTTGGGAAAAGCTTCTCCAAACGTTCCCAAGTCAAAATGCTGCCATCGATCGATCGATAGCTGACTTCTGTGTATCTCTCTTCAGCTGCATCCTGTCCCTGCCTCTGACCCCTGACCTCTAACCTCTGACCCTTGACCCTGTGTTTTCCAGAGGATGCAACTGGACATCATTCTGACTTCGCTCCAGGACCACACCCACGTAGCATCCCTCCTGGGGTTCAGCTGTCCCCCCGATGCCCCCGAGGCCCTGGCCGCTTCCTGCGGCCTGGACCCCTCCTACGGAGCCCCCGGCACCAACCCTGACACACACCTGGCTGAGATCCTAATGAAGACCCTGCTCAGGAACCTGGGCTTCTACACGGTGAGGAGAGTGGCAGCCTAGTTGTTCCAGATCATTCTGTCTTACAGTGGCTTGCGAAAGTATTCACCCCCCCCTTGGCATTTTTCCTATTTTGTTGCCTTTCAACCTGAAATTAAAATAGATTTTTTGGGGGGGTTTGTATCATTTGATTTACACAACACGCCTACCACTTTGAAAATACTGAATATTTTTTGTGAAACAAACCAGAAATAAGACAGAAAAACAGAAAACTTGAGCGTGCTTAACTATTCACCCCCCCAATGTCAATATTTTGTAGAGCCACCTTTTTCAGCAATTACAGCTGTAAGTCTCTTGGGTTATGTCTCTATAAGCTTGGCACATCTAGCCACTGGGATGTTTGCCCATTCTTCAAGGCAAAACTGACCCAGCTCGTTCAAGTCGGATGGGTTCCGCTGATGTACAGCAATCTTTAAGTCATACCACAGATTCTCAATTGGATTGAGTTCTGGGCTTTGACAGGGCCATTCCAAGACATTGTGGGGATGGCGTTCTCGGGGTGATGAGAGGTGTTGGGTTTGCACCAGACATAGCGCTTTCCTTGATGGCCAAAAAGCTAAATTTTAGTCTCATTTGACCAGAGTACCTTCTTCCATATTTCTGGGGAGTCTTCCAAATGCCTTTTGGCGAACACCAAACGTGTTTGCTTATTTTTTTCTTTAAGCAATGGCTTTTTTCTGGCCACTTTTCCGTAAAGCCCAGATCTGTGGAGTGTACTGCTTAAAGTGGTCCTATGGACAGATACTCCAATCCAAGTTTCTGATGTAGCTGTTACTCTGCTAATTCATCTAGCTTCTGATGTAGCTGTTACCCTGCTAATTCATCTAGCTTCTGATGTGACTGTTACTCTGCTAATTCATCTAGCTTCTGATGTAGCTGTTACCCTGCTAATTCATCTAGCTTCTGATGTAGCTGTTACCCTGCTAATTCATCTAGCTTCTGATGTAGCTGTTACCTTGCTAATTCATCTAGCTTCTGATGTGACTGTTACTCTGCTAATTCATCTAGCTTCTGATGTAGCTGTTACTCTGGGAGTCTTTCTCCTGGGTGGTAGATGTAGCTGTTACCCTGCTAGTCTTTCTTCTGGGTGGTAGATGTAGCTGTTACCCTGCTAGTCTTTCTCCTGGGTGGTAGATGTAGCTGTTACTCTGGGAGTCTTTCTCCTGGGTGATATATGTGGCTGTTACCCTGCTAGTTTATCTCCTGGGTGGTAGATGTAGCTGTTAGTTTAACTAGTTTATCTCCTGGGTGGTAGATTTAGCTGTTACCCTGCTAGTCTTTCTCCTGGGTGGTAGATGTAGCTCTTACCCTGCTAGTTTATCTCCTGGGTAGTAGATGTGTCTGTTACCCTGCTAGTTTATCTCCTGGGTGGTAGATGTGGCTGTTACCCTGCTAGTTTATCTCCTGGGTGGTAGATGTGTCTGTTACCCTGCTAGTTTATCTCCTGGGTGGTAGATGTAGCTGTTACCCTGCTAGTTTATCTCCTGGGTGGTAGATGTAGCTGTTAGTTTATCTAGTTTATCTCCTGGGTGTTAGATGTGGCTGTTACCCTGCTAGTTTATCTCCTGGGTGGTAGATGTGGCTGTTACTCTGCTAGTTTATCTCCTGGGTGGTAGATGTGGCTGTTACCCTGCTAGTTTATCTCCTGGGTGGTAGATGTGGCTGTTACCCTGCTAGTTTATCTCCTGGGTGGTATTAAGTAGCAGATCTGTGCTTCTCTCTCTTGTTGCCTGGATATTCATTGTGTGTGTGTGTGTGTGTATGTGTGCAGGACCAAGCGTTTGGGGAACTAGAGAAGAACAGTGACAAGCTGCTCCAGGGAACGTCTTCATCAGACAGCAGTCAGCCGGCCCATCTCCACGAGCTGCTCTGCTCTCTACAGAAACAACTGCTGGCATACTGCCACATCAACTGTGTTACTGAGGTACGCACACACACACACACACACTGGGCATGCACACACACACACACACACACACACACACACACACACACACACACACACACACACACACACACGCTGGGCATGCATACACACACACACACACACACACACACACACACTGGGCATGCATACACACACACACACACACACACACACACTGGGCATGCATACACACACACACACACACACACTGGGGATGCATACACGCACACACACACACACACACACATACGTTTTCTCAGATATTCTATACTGTGACCATCACAATCCCGTTTACAGAGCTGAAGCTTGACAAAGCAGACCTTTTATGCAACAGGTTTGAGTTTTTATTAATGAATGAAAGATGGTTACCTGTTTATGACGGTCTCTGTCATATGTTTGTGTCCACAACTCTAGTAGTAGTAATAGTTAGTAACATTGTCCTGGTCTATAATACCTCCAGAACTCTAGTAGTAGTAATAGTTAGTAACATTGTCCTGGTCTATAATAACTCCAGAACTCTAGTAGTAGTAATAGTTAGTTAGTAACATTGTCCTGGTCTATATTACCTCCAGAACTCTAGTAGTAGTAATAGTTAGTAACATTGTCCTGGTCTATAATACCTCCAGAACTCTAGTAGTAGTAATAGTTAGTTAGTAACATTGTCCTGGTCTATAATACCTCCAGAACTCTAGTAGTAGTAATAGTTAGTTAGTAACATTGTCCTGGTCTATAATACCTCCAGAACTCTAGTAGTAGTAATAGTTAGTAACATTGTCCTGGTCTATAATACCTCCAGAACTCTAGTAGTAGTAATAGTTAGTAACATTGTCCTGGTCTATAATACCTCCAGAACTCTAGTAGTAGTAATAGTTAGTAACATTGTCCTGGTCTATAATACCTCCAGAACTCTAGTAGTAGTAATAGTTAGTAACATTGTCCTGGTCTATAATACCTCCAGAACTCTAGCAGTAGTAATAGTTAGTAACATTGTCCTGGTCTATAATACCTCCAGAACTCTAGCAGTAGTAATAGTTAGTAACATTGTCCCTGTGTTTAATACCTCCAGAACTCCAGCAGTGTGGCTCTGCTCCATAAGCACCTCCAGCTGCTGCTGCCCCACGCTACAGACATCTTCTCCCGCTCCGCCACCCTGCTGCAGGAGAGCTCCTGGAACGGCAGCATCAGAGAGAAACTACGAGGTTATTATGTCTACTACTGTATCACTGTCTGTCTGCCTGTCTGTCTGTCTGTCTGTCTGTCTGTCTGTCTGTCTGTCTGTCTGTCTTTCTGTCTCCCCCTCTCTCTCTCTCTCTCTCTCTCTCTCTCCCTCTCTTAATAATAAAGTTATCAAATAAAACAAATGTAATATAATATAAATATTTAATTAATGTAAAATAAATAACTGATGGTTGATAAGAGATAAGCAGTAATGAACAGTCACTACCGTCATGGGACTTGTATTAATTTAACCCACATAATGCATAGTACATTTCATGCCTTTCTAGGGAGTTTTTCCCAGCCACCGTGCTTCTACACCTGCATTGCTTGCTGTTTGGGGTTTTAGGCTGGGTTTCTGTACAGCACTTTGAGATATCAGCTGATGTAAGAAGGGCTTTAGAAATACATTTGATTTGATTTGATGTAAAGACATAAATAATAGTCAAAACCAAAATCGTGATTATATTTTGAAAATCGGACCGAATCCGAACCGACTTTAAAAATGGCTAATCGCTCAGCACTAATATCAACCCAGCAGGGATTCAATTTCACCCCTTCTAATATCAACCCAGCAGGGATCCAATTTCACCCCTTCTAATATCAACCCAGCAGGGATCCAATTTCACCCCTTCTAATATCAACCCAGCAGGGATCCAATTTCACCCCTTCTAATATCAACCCAGCAGGGATCCAATTTCACCCCTTCTAATATCAACCCAGCAGGGATCCAATTTCACCCATTCTAATATCAACCCAGCAGGGATCCAATTTCACCCCTTCTAATATCAACCCAGCAGGGATCCAATTTCACCCCTTCTAATATCATCCCGGCAGGGATCCAATTTCACCCCTTCTAATATCATCCCAGCAGTGATCCAATTTCACCCCTTCTAATATCATCCCAGCAGTGATCCAATTTCACCCCTTCTAATATCATCCCAGCAGGGAGCCAATTTCACCCCTTCTAATATCATCCCAGCAGTGATCCAATTTCACCCCTTCTAATATCATCCCAGCAGGGATCCAATTTCACCCCTTCTAAAATCAACCCAGCAGGGATCCAATTTCACCCTTTCTTTTCTCTTTCTGCCTCTATCTTTTGTCTTCTTCTCTCTATCTCTCACTCTCAAACACACAGGCATTGTTGAATCAGAGATGTTTTCATTTCAATGCCAAGAAGAAATGCCTCTCCCTGTCTGTCTCTGTCCTAGATGTGATCTACATGTCACTTCCTGGTTTATTAACTCTCTGTCTGTCTCTGTTCTAGATGTGATCTACGTGTCACTTCCTGGTTTATTATCTCTCTGTCTGTCTCTGTCCTAGATGTGATGTACATGTCACTTCCTGGTTTATTATCTCTCTGTCTCTGTCCTAGATGTGATCTACGTGTCACTTCCTGGTTTATTAACTCTCTGTCTGTCTCTATTCTAGATGTGATCTACATGTCACTTCCTGGTTTATTATCTCTCTGTCTGTCTCTGTTCTAGATGTGATGTACATGTCACTTCCTGGTTTATTATCTCTCTGTCTCTGTCCTGGATGAGATGTACATGTCACTTCCTGGTTTATTATCTCTGTCTCTGTCCTAGATGTGATCTACGTGTCACTTCCTGGTTTATTAACTCTCTGTCTGTCTCTGTCCTAGATGTGATCTACGTGTCTGCAGCAGGCAGTATGCTGTGTCAGATCGTCAACAGTCTACTACTACTACCAGTGTCTGTAGCCAGACCTCTGCTGAGCTACCTGCTAGACCTGCTGCCTCCTCTAGACTGTCTCAACAGACTGCTGCCTGCTGCCACACCGTTGGAAGACCAGGAGCTGCAGTGGCCTCTACATGGTGAGGAGATAGAGATGTAGTGACCTCTACATGGTGAGGAGATAGAGCTGTAGTGGCCTCTACATGGTGAGGAGATAGAGATGTAGTGACCTCTACATGGTGAGGAGATAGAGATGTAGTGACCTCTACATGGTGAGGAGATAGAGCTGTAGTGACCTCTACATGGTGAGGAGATAGAGATGTAGTGACCTCTACATGGTGAGGAGATAGAGATGTAGTGACCTCTACATGGTGAGGAGATAGAGATGTAGTGACCTCTACATGGTGAGGAGATAGAGATGTAGTGACCTCTACATGGTGAGGAGATAGAGATAGAGCTGTAGTGGCCTCTACATGGTGAGGAGGTAGAGATAGAGCTGTAGTGGCCTCTACATGGTGAGGAGATAGAGATGTAGTGACCTCTACAAGGTGAGGAGATAGAGATAGAGCTGTAGTGGCCTCTACATGGTGAGGAGATAGAGCTGTAGTGACCTCTACATGGTGAGGAGATAGAGCTGTAGTGGCCTCTACATGGTGAGGAGATAGAGATAGAGCTGTAGTGGCCTCTACATGGTGAGGAGGTAGAGATAGAGCTGTAGTGGCCTCTACATGGTGAGGAGATAGAGATGTAGTGACCTCTACATGGTGAGGAGATAGAGATAGAGCTGTAGTGGCCTCTACATGGTGAGGAGATAGAGATAGAACTGTAGTGACCTCTACATGGTGAGGAGATAGAGCTGTAGTGACCTCTACATGGTGAGGAGATAGAGCTGTAGTGGCCTCTACATGGTGAGGAGATAGAGATAGAGCTGTAGTGACCTCTACATGGCGAGGAGATAGACCTGTAGTGACCTCTACATGGCGAGGAGATAGAGCTGTAGTGACCTCTACATGGTGAGGAGATAGAGCTGTAGTGACCTCTACATGGTGAGGAGATAGAGCTGTAGTGGCCTCTACATGGTGAGGAGATAGAGCTGTAGTGGCCTCTACATGGTGAGGAAATAGAGCTGTATTGACCTCTACATGGTGAGGAGATAGAGCTGTAGTGACCTCTACATGGTGAGGAGATGGAGATAGAGGTGTAGTGGCCTCTACATGGTGAGGAGATAGAGCTGTAGTGATCTATACATGGCGAGGAGATAGAGCTGTAGTGACCTCTACATGGTGAGGAGATAGAGCTGTAGTGACCTCTACATGGTGAGGAGATAGAGCTGTAGTGACCTCTACATGGTGAGGAGATAGAGCTGTAGTGACCTCTACATGGTGAGGAGATAGAGCTGTAGTGACCTCTACATGGTGAGGAGATAGAGCTGTAGTGACCTCTACATGGTGAGGAGATAGAGATAGAGCTGTAGTGGCCTCTACATGGTGAGGAGATAGAGATAGAGCTGTAGTGATCTCTACATGGCGAGGAGATAGAGCTGTAGTGACCTCTACATGGTGAGGAGATAGAGCTGTAGGGACCTCTACATGGTGAGGAGATAGAGATGTAGTGACCTCTACATGGTGAGGAGATAGAGATGTAGTGACCTCTACATGGTGAGGAGATAGAGCTGTAGTGACCTCTACATGGTGAGGAGATAGAGATGTAGTGACCTCTACATGGTGAGGAGATAGAGATGTAGTGACCTCTACATGGTGAGGAGATAGAGATGTAGTGACCTCTACATGGTGAGGAGATAGAGATGTAGTGACCTCTACATGGTGAGGAGATAGAGATAGAGCTGTAGTGGCCTCTACATGGTGAGGAGGTAGAGATAGAGCTGTAGTGGCCTCTACATGGTGAGGAGATAGAGATGTAGTGACCTCTACAAGGTGAGGAGATAGAGATAGAGCTGTAGTGGCCTCTACATGGTGAGGAGATAGAGATAGAACTGTGTGATCTCTACATGGTGAGGAGATAGAGCTGTAGTGACCTCTACATGGTGAGGAGATAGAGCTGTAGTGGCCTCTACATGGTGAGGAGATAGAGATAGAGCTGTAGTGGCCTCTACATGGTGAGGAGGTAGAGATAGAGCTGTAGTGGCCTCTACATGGTGAGGAGATAGAGATGTAGTGACCTCTACATGGTGAGGAGATAGAGATAGAGCTGTAGTGGCCTCTACATGGTGAGGAGATAGAGATAGAACTGTAGTGACCTCTACATGGTGAGGAGATAGAGCTGTAGTGACCTCTACATGGTGAGGAGATAGAGCTGTAGTGGCCTCTACATGGTGAGGAGATAGAGATAGAGCTGTAGTGACCTCTACATGGCGAGGAGATAGACCTGTAGTGACCTCTACATGGCGAGGAGATAGAGCTGTAGTGACCTCTACATGGTGAGGAGATAGAGCTGTAGTGACCTCTACATGGTGAGGAGATAGAGCTGTAGTGGCCTCTACATGGTGAGGAGATAGAGCTGTAGTGGCCTCTACATGGTGAGGAAATAGAGCTGTATTGACCTCTACATGGTGAGGAGATAGAGCTGTAGTGACCTCTACATGGTGAGGAGATGGAGATAGAGGTGTAGTGGCCTCTACATGGTGAGGAGATAGAGCTGTAGTGATCTATACATGGCGAGGAGATAGAGCTGTAGTGACCTCTACATGGTGAGGAGATAGAGCTGTAGTGACCTCTACATGGTGAGGAGATAGAGCTGTAGTGACCTCTACATGGTGAGGAGATAGAGCTGTAGTGACCTCTACATGGTGAGGAGATAGAGCTGTAGTGACCTCTACATGGTGAGGAGATAGAGCTGTAGTGACCTCTACATGGTGAGGAGATAGAGATAGAGCTGTAGTGGCCTCTACATGGTGAGGAGATAGAGATAGAGCTGTAGTGATCTCTACATGGCGAGGAGATAGAGCTGTAGTGACCTCTACATGGTGAGGAGATAGAGCTGTAGTGACCTCTACATGGTGAGGAGATAGAGCTGTAGTGACCTCTACATGGTGAGGAGATAGAGATAGAGCTGTAGTGGCCTCTACATGGTGAGGAGATAGAGATAGAGCTGTAGTGGCCTCTACATGGTGAGGAGATAGAGCTGTAGTGGTCTCTACATGGTGAGGAGTTGGAGCTGTAGGGACCTCTACATGGTGAGTTGATAGAGCTGTATTGACCTCTACATGGTGAGGAGATAGAGCTGTAGTGGTCTCTACATGGTGAGGAGATAGAGATAGAGGTGTAGTGGCCTCTACATGGTGAGGAGATAGAGCTAGAGGTGTAGTGACCTCTACATGGTGAGGAGATAGAGCTGTACTGACCTCTACCTGGTGAGGAGATAGAGCTGCAGTGGCCTCTACACGGTGAGGAGATAGAGATAGAGCTGTAGTGATCTCTACATGGTGAGGAGTTGGAGCTGTAGTGATCTCTACATGGTGAGGAGATAGAGCTGTAGTGATCTCTACATGGTGAGGAGATAGAGCTGTAGTGATCTCTACATGGTGAGGAGTTGGAGCTGTAGTGATCTCTACATGGTGAGGAGATAGAGCTGTAGTGGTCTCTACATGGTGAGGAGTTGGAGTTGTAGTGGTCTCTACATGGTGAGGAGATAGAGGTGTAGTGGTCTCTACATGGTGAGGAGTTGGAGCTGTAGTGGCCTCTACATGGTGAGGAGATAGAGATAGAACTGTAGTGACCTCTACATGGTGAGGAGATAGAGCTGTAGTGGCCTCTACATGGTGAGGAGATAGAGATAGAGCTGTAGTGACCTCTACATGGCGAGGAGATAGAGCTGTAGTGACCTCTACATGGTGAGGAGATAGAGCTGTAGTGGCCTCTACATGGTGAGGAGATAGAGATAGAGCTGTAGTGACCTCTACATGGCGAGGAGATAGAGCTGTAGTGACCTCTACATGGCGAGGAGATAGAGCTGTAGTGACCTCTACATGGTGAGGAGATAGAGCTGTAGTGACCTCTACATGGTGAGGAGATAGAGCTGTAGGGACCTCTACATGGTGAGGAGATAGAGCTGTAGTGGCCTCTACATGGTGAGGAGATAGAGCTGTAGTGGCCTCTACATGGTGAGGAAATAGAGCTGTATTGACCTCTACATGGTGAGGAGATAGAGCTGTAGTGACCTCTACATGGTGAGGAGATAGAGCTGTAGTGATCTCTACATGGTGAGGAGATAGAGCTGTAGTGACCTCTACCTGGTGAGGAGATAGAGCTGCAGTGGCCTCTACACAGTGAGGAGATAGAGCTGTAGTGATCCCTACATGGTGAGGAGTTGGAGCTGTAGTGATCTCTACATGGTGAGGAGATAGAGCTGTAGTGACCTCTACATGGTGAGGAGATAGAGCTGTAGTGGCCTCTACATGGTGAGGAGATAGAGATAGAGCTGTAGTGACCTCTACATGGCGAGGAGATAGAGCTGTAGTGACCTCTACATGGTGAGGAGATAGAGCTGTAGTGACCTCTACATGGTGAGGAGATAGAGCTGCAGTGGCCTCTACACAGTGAGGAGATAGAGCTGTAGTGATCTCTACATGGTGAGGAGTTGGAGCTGTAGTGATCTCTACATGGTGAGGAGATAGAGCTGTAGTGACCTCTACATGGTGAGGAGATAGAGCTGTAGTGGCCTCTACATGGTGAGGAGATAGAGATAGAGCTGTAGTGACCTCTACATGGCGAGGAGATAGAGCTGTAGTGACCTCTACATGGTGAGGAGATAGAGCTGTAGTGACCTCTACATGGTGAGGAGATAGAGCTGTAGTGACCTCTACATGGTGAGGAGATAGAGCTGTAGTGACCTCTACATGGTGAGGAGATAGAGATAGAGCTGTAGTGGCCTCTACATGGTGAGGAGATAGAGATAGAGCTGTAGTGGCCTCTACATGGTGAGGAGATAGAGCTGTAGTGGTCTCTACATGGTGAGGAGTTGGAGCTGTAGGGACCTCTACATGGTGAGTTGATAGAGCTGTAGTGGCCTCTACATGGTGAGGAGATAGAGCTGTAGTGGTCTCTACATGGTGAGGAGATAGAGCTGTATTGACCTCTACATGGTGAGGAGATAGAGCTGTAGTGACCTCTACATGGTGAGGAGATAGAGATAGAGGTGTAGTGGCCTCTACATGGTGAGGAGATAGAGCTAGAGGTGTAGTGACCTCTACATGGTGAGGAGATAGAGCTGTAGTGACCTCTACCTGGTGAGGAGATAGAGCTGCAGTGGCCTCTACATGGTGAGGAGATAGAGCTGTAGTGACCTCTACATGGTGAGGAGATAGAGATAGAGGTGTAGTGGCCTCTACATGGTGAGGAGATAGAGCTAGAGGTGTAGTGACCTCTACATGGTGAGGAGATAGAGCTGTAGTGACCTCTACATGGTGAGGAGATAGAGCTAGAGGTGTAGTGACCTCTACATGGTGAGGAGATAGAGCTGTAGTGACCTCTACATGGTGAGGAGATAGAGCTGTAGTGGCCTCTACATGGTGAGGAGATAGAGCTGTAGTGGTCTCTACATGGTGAGGAGATAGAGCTGTATTGACCTCTACATGGTGAGGAGATAGAGCTGTAGTGACCTCTACATGGTGAGGAGATAGAGATAGAGGTGTAGTGGCCTCTACACGGTGAGGAGATAGAGATAGAGGTGTAGTGGCCTCTACACGGTGAGGAGATAGAGCTGTAGTGACCTCTACATGGTGAGGAGATAGAGCTGTAGTGATCTCTACATGGTGAGGAGTTGGAGCTGTAGTGATCTCTACATGGTGAGGAGTTGGAGCTGTAGTGATCTCTACATGGTGAGGAGATAGAGCTGTAGTGGTCTCTACATGGTGAGGAGTTGGAGTTGTAGTGGTCTCTACATGGTGAGGAGATAGAGATAGAGGTGTAGTGGCCTCTACATGGTGAGGAGTTGGAGCTGTAGTGATCTCTACATGGTGAGGAGATAGAGCTGTAGTGACCTCTACATGGTGAGGAGGTAGAGATAGAGCTGCAGTGGCCTCTACATGGTGAGGAGATAGAGATAGAGCTGTAGTGATCTCTACATGGTGAGGAGATAGAGCTGTAGTGGCCTCTACATGGTGAGGAGATAGAGCTGTAGTGGTCTCTACATGGTGAGGAGATAGAGGTGTAGTGGTCTCTACATGGTGAGGAGATAGAGCTGTAGTGGTCTCTAC
>NC_048590.1:8683278-8748278 GCF_013265735.2 Oncorhynchus mykiss | reverse complement strand
TTGAGTGATGCCCGCTCTCTGTTAAATGCTCCCACAGTTTATTGAGTGATGCCCGCTCTCTGTTGAATGCTCCCACAGATTGAGTGATGCCTGCTCTCTGTTACATGCTCCCACAGTTTGAGTGATGCCCGCTCTCTGTTAAATGCTCCCACAGTTTGAGTGATGCCCACTCTCTGTTGAATGCTCCCACAGTTTGAGTGATGCCTGCTCTCTGTTGAATGCTCCCACAGTTGTTTGAGTGATGCCCGATCTCTGTTGAATGCTCCCACAGTTTATTGAGTGATGCCCGCTCTCTGTTAAATGCTCCCACAATTTATTCAGTTTATTGAGTGATGTCCACTCTCTGTTGAATTCTCCCACAGTTTGAGTGATGCCCGCTCTCTGCTGAATGCTCGCACAGTTTATTGAGTGATGCCCGCTCTCTGTTAAATGCTCCCACAGTTTATTGAGTGATGCCCGCTCTCTGTTAAATGCTCCCACAGTTGAATCAGTCTATTGAGTGATGCCCAGTCTCTGTTGAATGCTCCCACAGTTTATTCAGTTTATTGAGTGATGCCCGCTCTCTGTTAAATGCTCCCACTGTTAGAGTGATGCCCGCTCTCTGTTGAATGCTCCTACAGTTTGAGTGATGCCCGCTCTCTGTTGAATGCTCCCACTGTTAGAGTGATGCCCACTCTCTGTTGAATGCTCCTACAGTTTGAGTGATGCCCGCTCTCTGTTGAATGCTCCCACTGTTTGAGTGATGCCCGCTCACTGTTGAATGCTCCCACAGTTTATTCAGTTTATTGAGTGATGCCCGCTCTCTGTTAAATGCTCCCACAATTTATTCAGTTTATTGAGTGATGTCCACTCTCTGTTGAATTCTCCCACAGTTTGAGTGATGCCCGCTCTCTGCTGAATGCTCGCACAGTTTATTGAGTGATGCCCGCTCTCTGTTAAATGCTCCCACAGTTTATTGAGTGATGCCCGCTCTCTGTTAAATGCTCCCACAGTTGAATCAGTCTATTGAGTGATGCCCAGTCTCTGTTGAATGCTCCCACAGTTTATTCAGTTTATTGAGTGATGCCCGCTCTCTGTTAAATGCTCCCACAGTTTATTGAGTGATGCCCGCTCTCTGTTACATGCTCCCACAGTTGAATCAGTCTATTGAGTGATGCCCGCTCTCTGTTGAATGCTCCCACAGTTTATTGAGTGATGCTCGCTCTCTGTTGAATGCTCCCACAGTTTATTGAGTGATGCCCGCTCTCTGTTAAATGCTCCCACAGTTGAATCAGTCTATTGAGTGATTGATGCCCAGTCTCTGTTGAATGCTCCCACAGTTTATTCAGTTTATTGAGTGATGCCCGCTCTCTGTTAAATGCTCCCACAGTTGAATCAGTCTATTGAGTGATGCCCAGTCTCTGCTAAATGCTCCCACAGTCTATTGAGTGATGCCCAGTCTCTGTTGAATGCTCCCACAGTTGAATTAGTCTATTGAGTGATGCCCGCTCTCTGTTAAATGCTCCCACAGTTGAATCAGTCCATTGAGTGATGCCCAGTCTCTGCTAAATGCTCCCACAGTCTATTGAGTGATGCCCAGTCTCTGTTGAATGCTCCCACAGTTGAATCAGTCTATTGAGTGATGCCCGCTCTCTGTTAAATGCTCCCACAGTTGAATCAGTCCATTGAGTGATGCCCAGTCTCTGTTAAATGCTCCCACAGTTGAATCAGTCTATTGAGTGATGCCCAGTCTCTGTTAAATGCTCCCACAGTTGAATCAGTCTATTGAGTGATGCCCAGTCTCTGTTGAATGCTCCCACAGTTGAATCAGTCTATTGAGTGATGCCCGCTCTCTGCTAAATGCTCCCACAGTTGAATCAGTCTATTGAGTGATGCCCGCTCTCTGCTAAATGCTCCCACAGTTGAATCAGTCTATTCAGTTTCTTTTCAGTTCATTCCGTGTCATGGAGCATCCGGCAGTGTGTGGGCATCCATCTTTCTTTCATGACAGATTAGTAGTGTAGAATAAGCAGTGTATTACTGCTGCTGTGACATGTAGTGATGTCCATGTGTTTGTGTTCCAGACTGGGACAACGCCTCTCTCTGTAATGAGACCTTATTGGACACCGTGTCCAGGTTTGTCCTGGCTGCTCTGCTGAAGCACACCGGCCTGCTGGGCCAAGCCTGTGGAGAGGGCAGGTAATTCTACTGCACACCCATCATGGTTCTGCCTTCCCAATGGCGCCCTATAGACCAGAGCCCTATATAGTGGTACTACTATAGACCAGAGCCCTATTCCCTATATAGTGGTACTACTATAGACCAGAGCCCTATATAGTGGTACTACTATAGACCAGAGCCCTATTCCCTATATAGTGGTATTACTATAGACCAGAGCCCTATTCCCTATATAGTGGTACTACTATAGACCAGGGCCCTATTCCCTATATAGTGGTACTACTATAGACCAGAGCCCTATTCCCTATATAGTGGTACTACTATAGACCAGAGCCCTATTCCCTATATAGTGGTACTACTATAGACCAGAGCCCTATATAGTGGTACTACTATAGACCAGAGCCCTATTCCCTATATAGTGGTACTACTATAGACCAGAGCCCTATTCCCTATATAGTGGTACTACTATAGACCAGGGCCCTATTCCCTATATAGTGGTACTACTATAGACCAGAGCCCTATTCCCTATATAGTACACTACTATAGACCAAAGCCCTATTCCCTATATAGTACACTACTATAGACCAGAGCCCGATTCCCTATATAGTGGTACTACTATAGACAAGAGCCCTATTCCCTATATAGTACACTACTATAGACCAGAGCCCAATTCCTTATATAGTGGCACTGCTATAGACCAGAGCCCAATTCCTTATATAGTGCACTGCTATAAACCAGAGCCCTATGCCCTATATAGTACACTACTATAGACCAGAATCCAATTTCCTATATAGTACACTACTATAGACCAGAGCCCTATTCCCTATATAGTGTACTACTTTAGACCAGAGCCCTATTCCCTATATAGTACACTACTATAGACAAGAGCCCTATATAGTGGTGCTACTATAGACCAGAGCCCTATTCCCTATATAGTACACTACTATAGACCAGAGCCCTATTCCCTATATAATGGTACTACTATAGACCAGAGCCCTATTCCCTATATAGTACACTACTATAGACCAAAGCCCTATTCCCTATATAGTACACTACTATAGACCAGAGCCCGATTCCCTATATAGTGGTACTACTATAGACCAGAGCCCTATTCCCTATATAGTGGTACTACTATAGACCAGAGCCCTATTCCCTATATAGTGGTACTACTATAGACCAGAGCCCTATTCCCTATATAGTGCTACTACTATAGACCAGAGCCCTATTCCCTATATAGTACACTACTATAGACCAGAGCCCTATTCCCTATATAGTGGTACTACTATAGACCAGAGCCCTATTCCCTATATAGTGGTACTGCTATAGACCAGAGCCCTATTCCCTATATAGTACACTACTATAGACCAGAGCCCTATTCCCTATATAGTGGTACTACTATAGACCAGAGCCCTATTCCCTATATAGTGGTACTGCTATAGACCAGAGCCCTATTCCCTATATAGTGGTACTACTATAGACCAGAGCCCTATTCCCTATATAGTAGACTACTATAGACCAGAGCCCTATTCCCTATATAGTGGTACTACTATAGACCAGAGCCCTATTCCCTATATAGTTGTACTACTATAGACCAGAGCCCTATTCCCTATATAGTGGTACCACTATAGACCAGAGCCCTATTCCCTATATAGTGGTACTACTATAGACCCGAGCCCTATTCCCTGTATAGTGCACTACTTTAGACCAGGGTCAGTAGGACTCTTGCACCCTATTCCCCTAAATAGTGCACTACTTTAGACCAGGGTCAGTAGGACTCTGGCACCCTATTCCCTACATAGTGCACTACTTTAGACCAGGGTCAGTAGGACTCTGGCACCCTATTCCCTACATAGTGCACTACTTTAGACCAGGGTCAGTAGGACTCTGGCACCCTATTCCCTACATAGTGCACTACTTTAGACCAGGGTCAGTAGGACTCTGGCACCCTATTCCCTACATAGTGCACTACATTAGACCAGGGTCAGTAGGATTCTGGAGCCCTATGTGGTGTCATTTGACACATGCCTGGTCTATTTCATGTGGCAGGCTGGGTTCACCAGTCAGTGTGTCTCTCTCTGTGTGTGTGTTTCCAACCAGGTACCAGCCTTGTAAGATGCTGGCTGAGGTCTACCGTTGTGTGTACAAGGTCAGGAACCGCCTGCTGGCCTGCAAGAACATGAACGCCGTCCAGACACGCTCGTCTTCCCGCGAGAGGAGGGTAAGTGACCCGGCTCTTCTTTCGGGTAACTGGTCCCGTTGGTCCATGAAACATCCTTCCAGTCCCACGTCAGGGTCTGCTGCCTTGTTCCCACATCAACCCTTAAACCCCTCTACATCCTAGAGACACTTACGGGAAATGCTTCGCTAGTGCTTTTCAGAATGGAGTCCTTTGACCTCTTAACCCCCCACGGGTCCTCAGTTCAATTTAAAGAGATTCTTCTGGATTTATTTATTTATTTTACTTCCCCAGAGTCAGATGAACTTGTAGATACTATTTTTATGTCTCTGCATCCGGTATGAAGGAAGTTCGAGGTAGTTTCGTGAGCCAATGCTAACTAGCGTTAGCATTGTCTATGGTATGTACTAGCATGCTAGCAGTGTGCAACATGCCACTAGTGTCTCCTTGTGATAGTTTGTCACAAAAAACCTGTACTTGGCACTGATCAGATTGTTTGGTCTATATTAACGGGTGTCCTGTCCTGTGCCTGATCAGATTGTTACAAAGCAGTGCAATGCAAGGGAGGTTTAGTTCCAAAATGACAAACTATTTTACACTTGACATTGTAATGTTACTCTCCTAGCAACTACATTTGTTATATTCAGCGTGACATTCATGTGAGCAGTATAATGTGATTACAACCCAAAAATAATGTGAAATGCTCTCATGACTTCGCTACGACATAAATATATTTTGACTACTTTACTGTTTGTCTGGGCTTGTGAACAGTAGCCTGCCAGCAGGCCTCGGCGAAGCACTGCACCCTGGGAGATGAAATGCACTTTGGGAATTGTAGTATTCTGTTTAAAATCCTTCGTATTTCTATGCCATGTGTAGACTATTGCAATTATAGAATCTTCAGAAATGAGCTTCAATGTTTTTGATGTTGTTTTGGAACTAAGCTGTTCATTTCATACAGTACATGAAATGGTTTAGCTGTAATGAATAATTCATCATAGGTCTAATGAAAGTAATTTGACTCCATATCGTGGCCATAGATGAGCAAATTAACCCTGATGTGTATGAAATTACATTTTAAAACAGTTTAGATGTAATTATGAAATATGGTTTTGAATTGGGAAATTTAAGGTAATCTTCTGTTATTTAATATGGTGTGTTATATTTTTAAATAAATTGAATATAGTATAGAATATTATATATTTGTTATTTAATTTAAAAAATATATATAAATTGAATATAGTTTAGAATATATTATATTTGTTATTTAATATGTGTTATTTTTTGAAATACATTGAGTATAGTATAGAATATATTATATTTACTATTTTAGTTCTACCAGTTATCAATTGTTCAACGTAAAAAAAAAATATTCTGTGACTTAAGCTAAAACACATTATGTTTTGGCCGTGGTATCGTGACACTAAACCTGATATTCTGGTATCGTGACACTAAACCTGATATTCTGGTATCGTGACACTAAACCTGATATTCTGGTATCGTGACACTAAACCTGATATTCTGGTATCGTGACACTAAACCTGATATTCTGGTATCGTGACACTAAACCTGATATTCTGGTATCGTGACACTAAACCTGATATTCTGGTATCGTGACACTAAACCTGATATTCTGGTATCGTGACACTAAACCTGATATTCTGGTATCGTGACACTAAACCTGATATTCTGGTATCGTGACACTAAACCTGATATTCTGGTATCGTGACACTAAACCTGATATTCTGGTATCGTGACACTAAACCTGATATTCTAGTATCGTGACACTAAACCTGATATTCTGGTATCGTGACACCAAACCTGATATTCTGGTATCGTGACACTAAACCTGATATTCTGGTATCGTGACACTAAACCTGATATTCTGGTATCGTGACACTAAACCTGATATTCTGGTATCGTGACACTAAACATGATATTCTGGTATCGTGACACTAAACCTGATATTCTGGTATCGTGACACTAAACCTGATATTCTGGTATCGTGACACTAAACCTGATATTCTGGTATCGTGACACTAAACCTGATATTCTGGTATCGTGACACTAAACATGATATTCTGGTATCGTGACACTAAACCTGATATTCTGGTATCGTGACACTAAACCTGATATTCTGGTATCGTGACACTAAACCTGATATTCTGGTATCGTGACACTAAACCTGATATTCTGGTATCGTGACACTAAACCTGATATTCTGGTATCGTGACACTAAACCTGATATTCTGGTATCGTGACACTAAACCTGATATTCTGGTATCGTGACACTAAACCTGATATTCTGGTATCGTGACACTAAACCTGATATTCTGGTATCGTGATACTAAACCTGATATTCTGGTATCGTGACACTAAACCTGATATTCTGGTATCGTGACACTAAACCTGATATTCTGGTATCGTGACACTAAACCTGATATTCTGGTATCGTGACACTAAACCTGATATTCTGGTATCGTGACACTAAACCTGATATTCTGGTATCGTGACACTAAACCTGATATTCTGGTATCGTGACACTAAACCTGATATTCTGGTATCGTGACACTAAACCTGATATTCTGGTATCGTGACACTAAACCTGATATTCTGGTATCGTGACACTAAACCTGATATTCTGGTATCGTGACACTAAACCTGATATTCTGGTATCGTGACACTAAACCTGATATTCTGGTATCGTGACACTAAACCTGATATTCTGGTATCGTGATACTAAACCTGATATTCTGGTATCGTGACACCAAACCTGATATTCTGGTATCGTGACACTAAACCTGATATTCTGGTATCGTGACACTAAACCTGATATTCTGGTATCGTGACACTAAACCTGATATTCTGGTATCGTGATACTAAACCTGATATTCTGGTATTGTGCCACTAAACCTGATATTCTGGTATCGTGATACTAAACCTGATATTCTGGTATCGTGACACTAAACCTGATATTCTGGTATCGTGATACTAAACCTGATATTCTGGTATCGTGACAACACTTTTAACGGGTGTCCGGTGTTGTGCCCGATCAGATTTCAGACAATCAGGACTCGCTGGAGATGGACCCCCAGGAGCACTCGTTCACGAGGACCATCGACGAGGAGGCGGAGCTAGAAGAGAGGACGGACCGAGAAAGGGAGGATGTGCATCAGGAGCAAGATGAGGAAGAGGAGGAGAGAGAGCACGAAGTCATGACCGCTGGGAGTGAGTGGTTCACTTTACTGCAATGACACAACACTCTCACTGAATGTACTCCTACCAGACTGTCACTGAATAGACTGTCACTGAACACACTGCTACCTAGCAGACTGTCACTGAACACACTGCTACCTAGCAGACTGTCACTGAACACACTGCTACCTAGCAGACTGTCACTGAATAGACTGTCACTGAACACACTGCTACCTAGCAGACTGTCACTGAACACACTGCCACCTAGCAGACTGTCACTGAACACACTGCTACCTAGCAGACTGTCACTGAACACACTGCTACCTAGCAGACTGTCACTGAACACACTGCTACCTAGCAGACTGTCACTGAATAGACTGTCACTGAACACACTGCTACCTACCAGACTGTCACTGAACACACTGCTACCTAGCAGACTGTCACTGAATAGACTGTCACTGAACACAATGCTACCTACCAGACTGTCACTGAATAGACTGTCACTGAACACAATGCTACCTACCAGACTGTCACTGAATAGACTGTCACTGAACACACTGCTACCTAGCAGACTGTCACTGAACACACTGCTACCTAGCAGACTGTCACTAAACACACTGCTACCTAGCAGACTGTCACTGAACACACTGCTACCTAGCAGACTGTCACTGAACACACTGCTATCTAGCAGACTGTCACTGAACACACTGCTACCTAGCAGACTGTCACTGAACACACTGCTACCTAGCAGACTGTCACTGAACACACTGCTACCTAGCAGACTGTCACTGAACACACTGCTACCTAGCAGACTGTCACTGAACACACTGCTACCTAGCAGACTGTCACTGAACACACTGCTACCTAGCAGACTGTCACTGAATAGACTGTCACTGAATAGACTGTCACTGAATAGACTGTCACTGAACACACTGCTACCTACCAGACTGTCACTGAACACACTGCTACCTACCAGACTGTCACTGAATAGACTGTCACTGAACACACTGCTACCTAGCAGACTGTCACTGAACACATTGCTACCTAGCAGACTGTCACTGAATAGACTGTCACTGAATAGACTGTCACTGAATAGACTGTCACTGAACACACTGCTACCTAGCAGACTGTCACTGAACACACTGCTACCTAGCAGACTGTCACTGAACACACTGCTACCTAGCAGACTGTCACTGAATAGACTGTCACTGAACACACTGCTACCTAGCAGACTGTCACTGAACACACTGCTACCTAGCAGACTGTCACTGAACACACTGCTACCTAGCAGACTGTCACTGAATAGACTGTCACTGAACACACTGCTACCTAGCAGACTGTCACTGAACACACTGCCACCTAGCAGACTGTCACTGAACACACTGCTACCTAGCAGACTGTCACTGAACACACTGCTACCTAGCAGACTGTCACTGAACACACTGCTACCTAGCAGACTGTCACTGAATAGACTGTCACTGAACACACTGCTACCTACCAGACTGTCACTGAACACACTGCTACCTAGCAGACTGTCACTGAATAGACTGTCACTGAACACAATGCTACCTACCAGACTGTCACTGAATAGACTGTCACTGAACACAATGCTACCTACCAGACTGTCACTGAATAGACTGTCACTGAACACACTGCTACCTAGCAGACTGTCACTGAACACACTGCTACCTAGCAGACTGTCACTAAACACACTGCTACCTAGCAGACTGTCACTGAACACACTGCTACCTAGCAGACTGTCACTGAACACACTGCTACCTAGCAGACTGTCACTGAACACACTGCTACCTAGCAGACTGTCACTGAACACACTGCTACCTAGCAGACTGTCACTGAACACACTGCTACCTAGCAGACTGTCACTGAACACACTGCTACCTAGCAGACTGTCACTGAACACACTGCTACCTAGCAGACTGTCACTGAACACACTGCTACCTAGCAGACTGTCACTGAACACACTGCTACCTAGCAGACTGTCACTGAATAGACTGTCACTGAATAGACTGTCACTGAACACACTGCTACCTAGCAGACTGTCACTGAACACACTGCTACCTAGCAGACTGTCACTGAACACACTGCTACCTAGCAGACTGTCACTGAACACACTGCTACCTAGCAGACTGTCACTGAACACACTGCTACCTAGCAGACTGTCACTGAACACACTGCTACCTAGCAGACTGTCACTGAATAGACTGTCACTGAATAGACTGTCACTGAATAGACTGTCACTGAACACACTGCTACCTACCAGACTGTCACTGAACACACTGCTACCTACCAGACTGTCACTGAATAGACTGTCACTGAACACAATGCTACCTACCAGACTGTCACTGAATAGACTGTCACTGAACACACTGCTACCTAGCAGACTGTCACTGAACACACTGCTACCTAGCAGACTGTCACTAAACACACTGCTACCTAGCAGACTGTCACTGAACACACTGCTACCTAGCAGACTGTCACTGAACACACTGCTACCTAGCAGACTGTCACTGAACACACTGCTACCTAGCAGACTGTCACTGAACACACTGCTACCTAGCAGACTGTCACTGAACACACTGCTACCTAGCAGACTGTCACTGAACACACTGCTACCTAGCAGACTGTCACTGAACACACTGCTACCTAGCAGACTGTCACTGAACACACTGCTACCTAGCAGACTGTCACTGAACACACTGCTACCTAGCAGACTGTCACTGAACACACTGCTACCTAGCAGACTGTCACTGAACACACTGCTACCTAGCAGACTGTCACTGAACACACTGCTACCTAGCAGACTGTCACTGAACACACTGCTACCTAGCAGACTGTCACTGAACACACTGCTACCTAGCAGACTGTCACTGAACACACTGCTACCTAGCAGACTGTCACTGAACACACTGCTACCTAGCAGACTGTCACTGAATAGACTGTCACTGAATAGACTGTCACTGAATAGACTGTCACTGAACACACTGCTACCTACCAGACTGTCACTGAACACACTGCTACCTACCAGACTGTCACTGAATAGACTGTCACTGAACACACTGCTACCTAGCAGACTGTCACTGAACACATTGCTACCTAGCAGACTGTCACTGAATAGACTGTCACTGAATAGACTGTCACTGAATAGACTGTCACTGAACACACTGCTACCTAGCAGACTGTCACTGAACACACTGCTACCTAGCAGACTGTCACTGAACACACTGCTACCTAGCAGACTGTCACTGAATAGACTGTCACTGAACACACTGCTACCTAGCAGACTGTCACTGAACACACTGCTACCTAGCAGACTGTCACTGAACACACTGCTACCTAGCAGACTGTCACTGAACACACTGCTACCTAGCAGACTGTCACTGAACACACTGCTACCTAGCAGACTGTCACTGAACACACTGCTATCTAGCAGACTGTCACTGAACACACTGCTACCTACCAGACTGTCACTGAATAGACTGTCACTGAACACACTGATACCTACCAGACTGTCACTAAACACACTGCTACCTAGCAGACTGTCACTGAACACACTGCTACCTAGCAGACTGTCACTGAATAGACTGTCACTGAACACACTGCTACCTAGCAGACTGTCACTGAACACACTGCTACCTAGCAGACTGTCACTGAACACACTGCTACCTAGCAGACTGTCACTGAATAGACTGCTATCTAGCAGACTGTCACTGAACACACTGCTATCTAGCAGACTGTCACTGAACACACTGCTACCTAGCAGACTGTCACTGAACACACTGCTATCTAGCAGACTGTCACTGAACACACTGCTATCTAGCAGACTGTCACTGAATAGACTGTCACTGAACACACTGCTATCTAGCAGACTGTCACTGAACACACTGCTACCTAGCAGACTGTCACTGAACACACTGCTATCTAGCAGACTGTCACTGAACACACTGCTATCTAGCAGACTGTCACTGAATAGACTGTCACTGAACACACTGCTACCTAGCAGACTGTCACTGAATAGACTGTCACTGAATAGACTGTCACTGAACACACTGATACCTAGCAGACTGTCACTGAATAGACTGTCACTGAACACACTGCTACCTAGCAGACTGTCACTGAATAGACTGTCACTGAATAGACTGTCACTGAACACACTGCTACCTAGCAGACTGTCACTGAACACACTGCTACCTACCAGACTGTCACTGAACACACTGCTACCTACCAGACTGTCACTGAACACACTGCTATCTAGCAGACTGTCACTGAATAGACTGTCACTGAACACACTGCTACCTAGCAGACTGTCACTGAACACACTGCTATCTACCAGACTGTCACTGAATAGACTGTCACTGAACACACTGCTACCTAGCAGACTGTCACTGAACACTGTCACTGAACACACTGCTATCTACCAGACTGTCACTGAATAGACTGTCACTGAATAGACTGATACCTAGCAGACTGTCACTGAATAGACTGTCACTGAACACACTGCTACCTAGCAGACTGTCACTGAATAGACTGTCACTGAATAGACTGTCACTGAACACACTGCTATCTACCAGACTGTCACTGAACACAATGCTACCTAGCAGACTGTCACTGAACACACTGCTACCTAGCAGACTGTCACTGAACACACTGCTATCTACCAGACTGTCACTGAACACAATGCTACCTACCAGACTGTCACTGAATAGACTGTCACTGAACACAATGCTACCTACCAGACTGTCACTGAATAGACTGTCACTGAACACAATGCTACCTAGCAGACTGTCACTGAACACACTGCTACCTAGCAGACTGTCACTGAACACACTGCTACCTACCAGACTGTCACTGAACACACTTCTACCTAGCAGATTGTCACTGAATAGACTGTCACTGAACACACTGCTACCTACCAGACTGTCACTGAATAGACTGTCACTGAACACACCGCTATCTAGTAGACTCCTCTTCCTCTTCCTCCCTGAATTAATTTGGACTGAATATGTTTTAAACACTCAAGAGCACATGCAGGGAGTGAATGCATGGGAGAGGGAGAAGATGGATGCTAGTTTAGATTTTACCGTGACCTTTTTGGTCCATATATAGAGTCTAAAGCATGGTCAGTTAAATGAGCCAACCAAGATCCCGGGTAACGTGAGAGTACAAACCAACCGCAATCAGACGTTGATCTCTGTTGCACACCAGGGGGTTGTATTTCTAGTGAAAGGGATGTCGATGTGATAGCAGCGTAGACTACAGGTCGTTACTACAAATGGAGGAGGTGACGAGGAAACTACAGTTAACAGTCTTCAGTAACAGCTGAAAACACACATTCAGCGTGGAGTTGACCTGCAGTTTATACCAGTTTGTCAGGTGTTGACCTCGTTGCTGCTTGCCACATCTGTCTCTGTAACTCTGGCTATGCCAAGGAGAACCGTTGGACAAGTTCAGTCCCAATAATATTTGATTTGATGTTTGCTCCAAAACAAATCTGCGAGGTCTATTATGAGAAGGAATGAGGACTTGTATTCACAGGTTCAAAATAGCACCTAGCTCCTTCTCCTGACCTCTGACCCTACGGTGCCACCAGTTCAAACCCAATAGCTGTAATCAATAGCAGGGCTATGGCTCCACCTAGCCGACCAATGGGCGCCCAAAGGTACAGGTATAGGATGAAGGTACAGGGATAGGACAAAGGTACAGGGATAGGTAGAGGGATAGGACAAAGGTAGAGGGATAGGACAAAGGTAGAGGAATAGGACAAATGTAGAGGGATAGGACAAAGGTAGAGGGATAGGACAAAGGTACAGGGATAGGTAGAGGGATAGGACAAAGGTACAGGGATAGGACAAAGGTAGAGGGATAGGACAAAGTTACAGGGATATATACAGGGATAGGACAAAGGTAGAGGGATAGGACAAAGGTACAGGGATATGTACAGGGATAGGACAAAGGTAGAGGGATAGGTACAGGGATAGGACAAAGGTAGAGGGATAGGACAAAGTTACAGGGATATGTACAGGGATAGGACAAAGGTAGAGGGATAGGACAAATGTACAGGGATAGGACAAAGGTACAGGGATAGGACAAAGGTAGAGGGATAGGACAAATGTACAGGGATAGGACAAAGGTACAGGGATAGGACAAAGGTAGAGGGATAGGACAAAGGTACAGGGATAGGACAAAGGTAGAGGGATAGGACAAAGGTACAGGGATAGGACAAAGGTACAGGGATAGGACAAAGGTAGAGGGATAGGTACAGGGATAGGACAAAGGTACAGGGATAGGACAAAGGTACAGGGATAGGACAAGGGGACCTGGGTTGTCTTACTGTAGTCTGGCAGGACTAGCCTGGGTTAGAGCCTTGAATGAGTCTTACTGTAGTCTGGCAGGACTAGCCTGGGTTAGAGCCTTGAATGAGTCTTACTGTAGTCTGGCAGGACTAGCCTGGGTTAGAGCCTTGAATGAGTCTTACTGTAGTCTGGCAGGACTAGCCTGGGTTAGAGCCTTGAATGAGTCTTACTGTAGTCTGGCAGGACTAGCCTGGGTTAGAGCCTTGAATGAGTCTTACTGTAGTCTGGCAGGACTAGCCTGGTTTAGAGCCTCATTGACCTACGCCACGGCGTGGTTCGTCACACAGCTTCCCTTTTAACCCAGCGCCCTGTGTGATGTCTCTCTGTGTCTGTCTGTCGCACGGCACAGAAATCTTTCAATGTTTCCTCTCAGCGCGGGAGGCGGCGAGGAGCCGAGAGAGGGAGAGGGCCAGCAGCAGCGCCGGGGGAGGCCTGACCTCAGGAGGAACCAGAGGAGGAGGGGGAGGTAAGGGAAGGATGACAAGGGGGAGGAGGAGGGGGAGGTAAGGGAAGGAGGAGGGGGGGGGGAAGGAGGAGGGGGAGGGAAGGGGGGGGGGTAAGGGAAGGAGGGGGAGGGAAGGAGGAGGGGGAGGTAATGGAAGGAGGAGGTGGAGGAGGGGGAGGTAAGGGAAGGAGGAGGAGTTGGGGGAGGTAAGGGAAGGAGGAGATGAAAAAGGAGGGGTCGTGGTGGAGGGGGAGGAGGTGGGGAAGGTTATTTCAGTATAATATAATATGTAACTATGATGAGGTGGGGAAGGTTATTTCAGTATAATATAATATGTAACTATGAGGAGGTGGGGAAGGTTATTTCAGTATAATATAATATGTAACTATGAGGAGGTGGGGAAGGTTATTTCAGTATAATATAATATGTAACTATGAGGAGGTGGGGAAGGTTATTTCAGTATAATATAATATGTAACTATGATGAGGTGGGGAAGGTTATTTCAGTATTATATAATATGTAACTATGAGGAGGTGGGGAAGGTTATTTCAGTATAATATAATATGTAACTATGAGGAGGTGGGGAAGGTTATTTCAGTATAATATAATATGTAACTATGAGGAGGTGGGGAAGGTTATTTCAGTATAATATGTAACTATGAGGAGGTGGGGAAGGTTATTTCAGTATAATATGTAACTATGAGGAGGTGGGGAAGGTTATTTCAGTATAATATGTAACTATGAGGAGGTGGGGAAGGTTATTTCAGTATAATATGTAACTATGAGGAGGTGGGGAAGGTTATTTCAGTATAATATAATATGTAACTATGAGGAGGTGGGGAAGGTTATTTCAGTATAATATAATATGTAACTATGAGGAGGTGGGGAAGGTTATTTCAGTATAATATAATATGTAGCTATGAGGAGGTGGGGAAGGTTATTTCAGTATAATATAATATGTAGCTATGAGGAGGTGGGGAAGGTTATTTCAGTATAATATAATATGTAGCTATGAGGAGATGGGGAAGGTTATTTCAGTATAATATAATATGTAACTATGAGGAGGTGGGGAAGGTTATTTCAGTATAATATAATATGTAACTATGAGGAGGTGGGGAAGGTTATTTCAGTATAATATAATATGTAACTATGAGGAGGTGGGGAAGGTTATTTCAGTATAATATAATATGTAACTATGAGGAGGTGGGGAAGGTTATTTCAGTATAATATAATATGTAACTATGAGGAGGTGGGGAAGGTTATTTCAGCATAATATAATATGTAACTATGAGGAGGTGGGGAAGGTTATTTCAGTATAATATGTAACTATGAGGAGGTGGGGAAGGTTATTTCAGTATAATATAATATGTAGCTATGAGGAGGTGGGGAAGGTTATTTCAGTATAATATAATATGTAGCTATGAGGAGGTGGGGAAGGTTATTTCAGTATAATATAATATGTAACTATGAGGAGGTGGGGAAGGTTATTTCAGTATAATATAATATGTAACTATGAGGAGGTGGGGAAGGTTATTTCAGTATAATATAATATGTAACTATGAGGAGGTGGGAAGGTTATTTCAGTATAATATAATATGTAACTATGAGGAGGTGGGAAGGTTATTTCAGTATAATATAATATGTAACTATGAGGAGGTGGGGAAGGTTATTTCAGTATAATATAATATGTAACTATGAGGAGGTGGGGAAGGTTATTTCAGTATAATATAATATGTAACTATGAGGAGGTGGGGAAGGTTATTTCAGTATAATATAATATGTAACTATGAGGAGGTGGGGAAGGTTATTTCAGTATAATATGATATGTAACTATGAGGAGGTGGGGAAGGTTATTTCAGTATAATATAATATGTAACTATGAGGAGGTGGGGAAGGTTATTTCAGTATAATATAATATAATATGTAACTATGAGGAGGAGGGGAAGGTTATTTCAGTATAATATAATATAATATGTAACTATGAGGAGGTGGGGAAGGTTATTTCAGTATAATATAATATGTAACTATGAGGAGGTGGGGAAGGTTATTTCAGTATAATATAATATAATATGTAGCTATGAGGAGATGGGGAAGGTTATTTCAGTATAATATAATATGTAACTATGAGGAGGTGGGGAAGGTTATTTCAGTATAATATAATATGTAACTATGAGGAGGTGGGGAAGGTTATTTCAGTATAATATAATATGTAACTATGAGGAGGTGGGGAAGGTTATTTCAGTATAATATAATATGTAACTCTGAGCAGGTGAGGGAAGGTTATTTCAGTATAATATAATATGTAACTATGAGGAGGTGGGGAAGGTTATTTCAGTATAATATAATATGTAGCTATGAGGAGGTAGGGAAGGTTATTTCAGTATAATATAATATGTAACTATGAGGAGGTGGGGAAGGTTATTTCAGTATAATATAATATGTAACTATGAGGAGGTGGGGAAGGTTATTTCAGTATAATATAGTATGTAACTATGAGGAGGTGGGGAAGGTTATTTCAGTATAATATAATATGTAACTATGAGGAGGTGGGGAAGGTTATTTCAGTATAATATAATATGTAACTATGAGGAGGTGGGGAAGGTTATTTCAGTATAATATGTAACTATGAGGAGGTGGGGAAGGTTATTTCAGTATAATATAATATGTAGCTATGAGGAGGTGGGGAAGGTTATTTCAGTATAATATAATATGTAACTATGAGGAGGTGGGGAAGGTTATTTCAGTATAATATAATATGTAACTATGAGGAGGTGGGGAAGGTTATTTCAGTATAATATAATATGTAACTATGAGGAGGTGGGGAAGGTTATTTCAGTATAATATGTAACTATGAGGAGGTGGGGAAGGTTATTTCAGTATAATATAATATGTAGCTATGAGGAGGTGGGGAAGGTTATTTCAGTATAATATAATATGTAACTATGAGGAGGTGGGGAAGGTTATTTCAGTATAATATAATATGTAACTATGAGGAGGTGGGGAAGGTTATTTCAGTATAATATAATATGTAACTATGAGGAGGTGGGGAAGGTTATTTCAGTATAATATAATATGTAACTATGAGGAGGTGGGGAAGGTTATTTCAGTATAATATAATATGTAACTATGAGGAGGTGGGGAAGGTTATTTCAGTATAATATAATATGTAGCTATGAGGAGGTGGGGAAGGTTATTTCAGTATAATATAATATGTAACTATGAGGAGGTGGGGAAGGTTATTTCAGTATAATATAATATGTAACTATGAGGAGGTGGGGAAGGTTATTTCAGTATAATATAATATGTAACTATGAGGAGGTGGGGAAGGTTATTTCAGTATAATATAATATGTAACTCTGAGCAGGTGAGGGAAGGTTATTTCAGTATAATATAATATGTAACTATGAGGAGGTGGGGAAGGTTATTTCAGTATAATATAATATGTAGCTATGAGGAGGTAGGGAAGGTTATTTCAGTATAATATAATATGTAACTATGAGGAGGTGGGGAAGGTTATTTCAGTATAATATAATATGTAACTATGAGGAGGTGGGGAAGGTTATTTCAGTATAATATAGTATGTAACTATGAGGAGGTGGGGAAGGTTATTTCAGTATAATATAATATGTAACTATGAGGAGGTGGGGAAGGTTATTTCAGTATAATATAATATGTAACTATGAGGAGGTGGGGAAGGTTATTTCAGTATAATATAATATGTAGCTATGAGGAGGTAGGGAAGGTTATTTCAGTATAATATAATATGTAACTATGAGGAGGTGGGGAAGGTTATTTCAGTATAATATAATATGTAACTATGAGGAGGTGGGGAAGGTTATTTCAGTATAATATAGTATGTAACTATGAGGAGGTGGGGAAGGTTATTTCAGTATAATATAATATGTAACTATGAGGAGGTGGGGAAGGTTATTTCAGTATAATATAATATGTAACTATGAGGAGGTGGGGAAGGTTATTTCAGTATAATATGTAACTATGAGGAGGTGGGGAAGGTTATTTCAGTATAATATAATATGTAGCTATGAGGAGGTGGGGAAGGTTATTTCAGTATAATATAATATGTAACTATGAGGAGGTGGGGAAGGTTATTTCAGTATAATATAATATGTAACTATGAGGAGGTGGGGAAGGTTATTTCAGTATAATATAATATGTAACTATGAGGAGGTGGGGAAGGTTATTTCAGTATAATATGTAACTATGAGGAGGTGGGGAAGGTTATTTCAGTATAATATAATATGTAGCTATGAGGAGGTGGGGAAGGTTATTTCAGTATAATATAATATGTAACTATGAGGAGGTGGGGAAGGTTATTTCAGTATAATATAATATGTAACTATGAGGAGGTGGGGAAGGTTATTTCAGTATAATATAATATGTAACTATGAGGAGGTGGGGAAGGTTATTTCAGTATAATATAATATGTAACTATGAGGAGGTGGGGAAGGTTATTTCAGTATAATATAATATGTAACTATGAGGAGGTGGGGAAGGTTATTTCAGTATAATATAATATGTAGCTATGAGGAGGTGGGGAAGGTTATTTCAGTATAATATAATATGTAACTATGAGGAGGTGGGGAAGGTTATTTCAGTATAATATAATATGTAACTATGAGGAGGTGGGGAAGGTTATTTCAGTATAATATAATATGTAACTATGAGGAGGTGGGGAAGGTTATTTCAGTATAATATAATATGTAGCTATGAGGAGGTGGGGAAGGTTATTTCAGTATAATATAATATGTAACTATGAGGAGGTGGGGAAGGTTATTTCAGTATAATATAATATGTAACTATGAGGAGGTGGGGAAGGTTATTTCAGTATAATATAATATGTAGCTGCCATTTAGCAGATACTTTTATCCAAAGTGACTTGCAGTTTGTTGTTTGCTGTTGTTGTTGTTTAGCGTGTGGTTTTGTATGGTTTTATATGGTTGTAACGTGTGGTTTTGTATGGTTGTAATGTATGGTTTTGTATGGTTGTAATGTGTGGTTTTGTATGGTTGTAATGTGTGGTTTTGTATGGTTGTAATGTGTGGTTTTGTATGGTTGTAATGTATGGTTTTGTACAGTTGTAATGTGTGGTTTTGTATGGTTGTAATGTGTGGTTTTGTACAGTTGTAATGTATGGTTGTAATGTGTGGTTTTGTATGGTTGTAATGTATGGTTTTGTATGGTTGTAATGTATGGTTTTGTACAGTTGTAATGTGTGGTTTTGTATGGTTTTGTACGGTTGTAATGTATGGTTTGGTATGTTTGTAACATATGGTTGTAATGTATGGTTTTGTATGGTTGTAACATATGGTTGTAATGTATGGTTTTGTATGGTTGTAACATATGGTTGTAATGTATGGTTTTGTATGGTTGTAACGTGTGGTTTTGTATGGTTTTGTACGGTTGTAATGTATGGTTTTATACGGTTGTAACGTATGGTTTTGTATGGTTGTAATGTATGGTTTTATACGGTTGTAATGTATGGTTGTAATGTATGGTTTTGTATGGTTGTAATGTATGGTTTTGTATGGTTGTAACGTATGGTTTTGTATGGTTGTAACGTGTGGTTTGGTATGGTTTGTACGGTTGTAACGTGTGGTTTTATACGGTTGTAACGTATGGTTTTGTATGGTTGTAATGTATCGTTTTGTATGGTTGTAATGTATGGTTTTGTATGGTTGTAACGTATGGTTTTGTATGGTTGTAATGTATGGTTTTGTATGGTTGTAATGTATGGGTTTACACGGTTGTAACGTATGGTTTTGTTTGGTTGTAATGTATGGTTTTATACGGTTGTAACGTATGGGTTTATATGGTTGTAAGGTATGGGTTTGTATGGTTGTAATGTATGGTTTTGTACGGTTGTAATGTATGGGTTTGTACAGTTGTAACGTATGGTTTTGTATGGTTGTAATGTATGGTTTTGTACGGTTGTAATGTATGGGTTTGTACAGTTGTAACGTATGGTTTTGTATGGTTGTAATGTATGGTTTTGTATGGTTGTAATGTATGGTTTTGTACGGTTGTAATGTATGGGTTTGTACAGTTGTAACGTATGGTTTTGTATGTTTGTAATGTATGGTTTTGTACGGTTGTAATGTATGGGTTTGTACAGTTGTAACGTATGGTTTTGTATGGTTGTAATATATGGTTTTGTATGGTTGTAATGTATGGGTTTGTACAGTTGTAACGTATGGTTTTGTATGGTTGTAATGTATGGTTTTGTATGGTTGTAATGTATGGGTTTGTACAGTTGTAACGTATGGTTTTGTATGGTTGTAATGTATGGTTTTGTATGGTTGTAATGTATGGGTTTGTACAGTTGTAACGTATGGTTTTGTATGGTTGTAATGTATGGTTTTGTATGGTTGTAATGTATGGTTTTGTACGGTTGTAACGTATGGTTGTAATGTATGGTTTTGTACAGTTGTAACGTATGGGTTTGTATGGTTGTAACGTATGGGTTTGTATGGTTGTAACGTATGGTTTTGTATGGTTGTAATGTATGATTTTGTACGGTTGTAATGTATGGTTTTGTACGGTTGTAATGTATGGTTTTGTATGGTTGTAATGTATGGTTTTGTACGGTTGTAATGTATGGTTTTGTATGGTTGTAATGTATGGGTTTGTACAGTTGTAACGTATGGGTTTGTATGGTTGTAATGTATGGTTTTGTACGCTTGTAATGTATGGTTTTGTATGGTTGTAATGTATGGGTTTGTACAGTTGTAACGTATGGTTTTGTACGGTTGTAATGTATGGTTTTGTACGGTTGTAATGTATGGTTTTGTACAGTTGTAACGTATGGTTATAATGTATGGGTTTGTACGGTTGTAATGTATGGTTTTGTATGGTTTTGTATGGTTGTAACGTACGGTTGTAACGTGTGGTTTTGTATGGTTGTAATGTATGGTTTTGTACGGTTGTAATGTATGGGTTTGTACAGTTGTAACGTGTGGTTTTGTATGGTTGTAATGTATGGTTTTGTATGGTTGTAATGTATGGTTTTGTATGGTTGTAACGTACGGTTGTAACGTGTGGTTTTGTATGGTTGTAATGTATGGTTTTGTATGGTCGTAATGTATGGGTTTGTACAGTTGTAACGTATGGGTTTGTATGGTTGTAATGTATGGTTTTGTACGGTTGTAATGTATGGTTTTGTATGGTTGTAATGTATGGTTTTGTACGGTTGTAACGTATGGTTTTGTACAGTTGTAACGTATGGTTATAATGTATGGGTTTGTACGGTTGTAATGTATGGTTTTGTATGGTTTTGTATGGTTGTAACGTACGGTTGTAACGTGTGGTTTTGTATGGTTGTAATGTATGGTTTTGTACGGTTGTAATGTATGGGTTTGTACAGTTGTAACGTGTGGTTTTGTATGGTTGTAATGTATGGTTTTGTACGGTTGTAATGTATGGGTTTGTACAGTTGTAACGTACGGTTGTAACGTGTGGTTTTGTATGGTTGTAATGTATGGTTTTGTATGGTTGTAATGTATGGTTTTGTACGGTTGTAATGTATGGGTTTGTACAGTTGTAACGTGTGGTTTTGTATGGTTGTAATGTATGGTTTTGTACGGTTGTAATGTATGGGTTTGTACAGTTGTAACGTACGGTTGTAACGTGTGGTTTTGTATGGTTGTAATGTATGGTTTTGTATGGTTGTAATGTATGGGTTTGTACAGTTGTAACGTATGGGTTTGTATGGTTGTAACGTGTGGTTGTAATGTATGGGTTTGTATGGTTGTAATGTATGGGTTTGTATGGTTGTAACGTATGGTTGTAATGTATGGGTTTGTATGGTTGTAACATATGGTTGTAATGTATGGGTTTGTATGGTTGTAACGTATGGTTGTAATGTATGGGTTTGTATGGTTGTAACGTGTGGGTTGCTTATTGTAAAATACCTTTCGGTTTAGGTTTTATAAAAGCACTTTAAAATATCTCATGTATTATTGATTATAAATGCTTGCTACAAACCACTCTAAATATTCATCGTTCTTCTGACTGATAGTTTTGGGTAGCAGAAGCAAGCGCGCCTTTTCTCCTCCAGTGAAATTACCCTTTCTATATTAACAGTGTGTTATTGTTATTAGGGGAGGCGGAGGCCTCGACATCCCAGGAGGAGCATCACGGGAGAGACGGCTGTACGGGGCTGCCTGAGGGACAGGACCTGTACACAGCCGCCTGTAACTCTGTGGTCCACCGCTGTGCTCTGCTGGTGCTGGGGGTCAGCCCTGTACTGGGGGAACTGGGGAAGCAGCAGGACGAAGGACACGGCAGCTTCCAGTCAGCCGGACAGGGACAGCAGGACGGGACGGGCTTCATGACCAGGTCAGAACAACGCAACTTCTATGACTGTCTGGTCTGTGTAGTTCTGACTGTGGTCTGTGTAGTTCTGACTGTATGGTCTGTGTAGTTCTGACTGTGGTCTGTGTAGTTCTGACTGTGGTCTGTGTAGTTCTGACTGTGGTCTGTGTAGTTCTGACTGTATGGTCTGTTCTGTGTAGTTCTGACTGTCTGGTCTGTGTAATTCTGACTGTCTGGTCTGTGTAGTACTGGCTGTCTGGTCTGTGTAGTTCTGACTGTCTGGTCTGTGTAGTTCTGACTGTGGTCTGTGTAGTTCTGACTGTATGGTCTGTGTAGTTCTGACTGTGGTCTGTGTAGTTCTGACTGTATGGTCTGTGTAGTTCTGACTGTCTGGTCTGTGTAGTTCTGACTGTGGTCTGTGTAGTTCTGACTGTGGTCTGTGTAGTTCTGACTGTGGTCTGTGTAGTTCTGACTGTGGTCTGTGTAGTTCTGACTGTATGGTCTGTGTAGTTCTGACTGTAATGTCTGTGTAGTTCTGACTGTGGTCTGTGTAGTACTGGCTGTATGGTCTGTGTAGTTCTGACTGTCTGGTCTGTGTAGTTCTGACTGTGGTCTGTGTAGTTCTGACTGTCTGGTCTGTGTAGTTCTGACTGTGGTCTGTGTAGTTCTAACTGTATGGTCTGTGTAGTTCTGACTGTGGTCTGTGTAGTTCTGACTGTGGTCTGTGTAGTTCTGACTGTGGTCTGTGTAGTTCTGACTGTGGTCTGTGTAGTTCTGACTGTGGTCTGTGTAGTTCTGACTGTCTGGTCTGTGTAGTTCTGACTGTGGTCTGTGTAGTTCTGACTGTGGTTTGTGTAGTTCTGACTGTGGTCTGTGTAGTTCTGACTGTGGTCTGTGTAGTTCTGACTGTGGTCTGTGTAGTTCTGACTGTCTGGTCTGTGTAGTTCTGACTGTGGTCTGTGTAGTTCTGACTGTGGTTTGTGTAGTTCTGACTGTGGTCTGTGTAGTTCTGACTGTGGTCTGTGTAGTTCTGACTGTGGTCTGTGTAGTTCTGACTGTCTGGTCTGTGTAGTTCTGACTGTGGTCTGTGTAGTTCTGACTGTGGTCTGTGTAGTTCTGACTGTATGGTCTGTGTAGTTCTGACTGTGGTCTGTGTAGTTCTGACTGTGGCCTGTGTAGTTCTGACTGTGGTCTGTGTAGTTCTGACTGTGTGGTCTCTGTCCTCTGCTATGTAGGAGTGAGAGTCTGAGTACAGAGAGCTGTTCGGTCCAGTCCAGTCCCAACTACAGGCTGATGAAGTCCAGGAGCGAATCAAATCTGTCCCTGTCTGATGAGGAGGGATGCACTCTGGTCAGTCACAACGCTGGGCCTCCTTCTGTCTGCCTTGCCTTTATCTGTCTGTCTTCTCTCTCATCACTCTCTCTTTCTCTCTCTCGCTCTGTCTCCCCCCTCTCTCTCTGTGTTCCCCCCTTCTCTCTCTCTGTGTCTCTCTGTGTCTCCCCCCTCTCTCTGTGTCTCCCCCTCTCTCTCTGTGTCTCTCTGTCTCCCCCCTCTCTCTCTGTGTCTCTCTGTCTCCTTCCTCTCTCTCTGTGTCTCTCTGTCTCCCCCACTCTCTCTCTGTCTCCCCCCCTCTCTCTGTCTCCCCCCCTCTCTCTGTGTCTCTCTGTCTCCCCCCTCTCTCTCTGTGTCTCTCTGTCTCCCCCCCTCTCTCTCTGTCTCCCCCCTTCTCTCTCCGTGTCTCTCTGTGTCTCTCTGTCTCCCCCTCTCTCTCTGTGTCTCCCTGTGTCTCCCGCCTCTCTCTCTGTGTCTCTGTGTCTCCCCTCTCTCTCTCTGTGTCTCTCTGTCTCCCCTCTCTCTCTCTCTGTCTCTCTCTCTCTCTGTGTCTCTCTGTCTCCCCTCTCTCTCTCTGTCTCCCCCCTTCTCTCTCCGTGTCTCTCTGTGTCTCTCTGTGTCTCCCCCCTCTCTCTCTGTGTCTCCCCCCTCTCTCAGCGTAAAGACATGTTCTGTTTTAAACAAAGTTCCCACTAAGACGTTCTACTGATGTTTATTGTAATAATGATTTATTAAAATGTAACTTAATTGTTTTTCTTTTCCTCTGTTTTAGAGTGGCAGGAGAAACGTTGATCTAGACCTGGCATTTTCTCAGAAAAAGAGAGGTAAAGGACTAATGTCTGTACAATCAGTAAAGTCCATTAGATGCTACTAACCACTACTGCTACGTGACAGCCCTCTGCTTCGGTGTAAAAGTGTTCTCCTTGTCTTCTGATTTTCTGAAGCGTATTTGCTCCTCTTGAGACAGTTGAGCCCCAAAAACAAGAGGAGCTCCACGCAAGTACACCACGGCATGTTTCCACCTCTTCCTGTTTCCTCTAGCCGGCTCCAACTCTCCATGGCTGTAACGTCCATTCATTCCCAGTTGGAAGGGTTCAGTAATACGGCTGGCGTTTTTAGTAGAGCTCGGGTTCATCGTGTTTCTCCTAACTTGAATCGACGAGGTAGCTCGTCTGGCTCAGATGTGACAGATGTGTCTGTGTGTTCCTCTTGACCGTACCTCTCTTGCTTGTCAGTTGGTTTTTGGGTAAGACGGCACAAACGCACCGGGTTAAGAACCATTTCAGACAAAAGCCTCTTTTTTTTTTTTTTGGTCTTGGCCTCTGCTCATCATCTCAGTTTCCCCTGCAGCATCCCTCGTCGTCATCTGATCAGGGGGGGGAAGGGGAACAACATGCACATGTTATATTTGAATGGCTGATCAAGGCTGATGGCATGGAGTATGAGAAAGCAGCCGTGGAACGAAGCCAAGCAGAGAGACGTGGATTGAATGTGAATGGACACACAAGTAGTCTTATCACAGCTAGCTTCCATCTGCTAACATAAACGCCCAATAAGGCCTAACAGTGGTGCACTTTGTGTGGAGTGGATGTTATCTCATCCACCTGTAGAGGAATAGGAGTTGTGTTTCTGAAAAGCTATCTGGCCTCTCTCTCTCTCTCTCTCTCTCTCTCTCTCTCTCTCTCTCTCTCTCTCTCTGTCTCTCTCTGTCTCTCTCTCTCGCTCTCTCTCTCTCTCTCTCTCTCTGTTTCTCTCTCTCTCTCTCTCTCCCTCTGTCTCTCTCGCTCTCTCTGTCTCTCTCTCTCACTCTCTCTGTCACTCTCTCTCTGTTTCTCTCTCTCTCCCTCTCTCTCTCTCTCTGTCCCTCTCTCCCCTCTCTCCCTCCCCCTCTCTCTCTCCCCTCTCTATTTCCTCTCTCCTCCCTCAGGTCTACTCCACAGTTCTCCAGACTCCCTGGCTGACTCATGGTTCAGGGTGAAACACAGTAGGGACCAGCTGTACGGTTCTCCCCTCTACCAATCCTATGAGGAGTCGGACCTGGACCTGAGCCGCTCGCTGGGGGTTCACGCCCTCATAGAGAACATCGTCAGCTTCATCAGTGGAGACGTGGGAAACACCCCCGCCTTCAAAGAGCCTGAGGAGAGCATGTCTACTAGTCCACAAGGAACCATGCTGGCTATGGAGCAACAACAGAACAGAGCTGAGGTGAGAACCATCCTGGTCATAGATCAACAACAGAACCGGGCTGAGGTGAGAACCATCCTGGTCATAGATCAACAACAGAACAGAGCTGAGGTGAGAACCATCCTGGTCATAGATCAACAACAGAACAGGGCTGAGGTGAGAACCATCCTGGGTATAGATTAACAACAGAACAGGGCTGAGGTGAGAACCATCCTGGTCATAGACCAACAACAGAACCGGGCTGAGAACCATCCTGGTCATAGATTAACAACAGAACAGAGCTGAGGTGAGAACCATCCTGGTCATAGATCAACAACAGGGCTGAGGTGAGAACCATCCTGGTCATAGATCAACAACAGGGCTGAGGTGAGAACCATCCTGGTCATAGATCAACAACAGAACAGGGCTGAGGTGAGAACCATCCTGGTCATAGATCAACAACAGAACAGGGCTGAGGTGAGAACCATCTTGGTCATAGATCAACAACAGAACAGAGCTGAGGTGAGAACCATCCTGGTCATAGACCAACAACAGAACCGGGCTGAGAACCATCCTGGTCATAGATCAACAACAGAACAGGGCTGAGGTGAGAACCATCCTGGTCATAGATCAACAACAGAACCGGGCTGAGGTGAGAACCATCCTGGTCATAGATCAACAACAGAACAGAGCTGAGGTGAGAACCATCCTGGTCATAGATCAACAACAGAACAGGGCTGAGGTGAGAACCATCCTGGGTATAGATTAACAACAGAACAGGGCTGAGGTGAGAACCATCCTGGTCATAGACCAACAACAGAACCGGGCTGAGAACCATCCTGGTCATAGATCAACAACAGTACAGAGCTGAGGTGAGAACCATCCTGGTCATAGATCAACAACAGGGCTGAGGTGAGAACCATCCTGGTCATAGATCAACAACAGGGCTGAGGTGAGAACCATCCTGGTCATAGATCAACAACAGAACAGGGCTGAGGTGAGAACCATCCTGGTCATAGATCAACAACAGAACAGGGCTGAGGTGAGAACCATCCTGGTCATAGATCAACAACAGAACAGGGCTGAGGTGAGAACCATCCTGGTCATAGATTAACAACAGAACAGAGGTGAGAACCATCTTGGTCATAGATCAACAACAGGGCTGAGGTGAGAACCATCCTGGTCATAGATCAACAACAGGGCTGAGGTGAGAACCATCCTGGTCATAGATCAACAACAGGGCTGAGGTGAGAACCATCCTGGTCATAGATCAACAACAGAACAGAGCTGAGGTGAGAACCATCCTGGTCAAAGATCAACAACAGAACAGGGCTGAGGTGAGAACCATCCTGGTCATAGATCAACAACAGAACCGGGCTGAGGTGAGAACCATCCTAGTCATGGATCAACAACATATACAGGGGGTACCGGTACAGAGTCAATGTGTAGGCTATATACAGGGGGTACCGGTACAGAGTCAATGTGGAGGCTATATACAGGGTATTACGGTACCGAGTCAATGTGGAGGCTATATACAGGGGGTACCGGTACCGAGTCAATGTGTAGGCTATATACAGGGTATTACGGTACCGAGTCAATGTGGAGGCTATATACAGGGGTACCGGTACAGAGTCAATGTGGAGGCTATATACAGGGTATTACGGTACCGAGTCATCTAGGACTAATGTGTGTCAATGTTTTCTCCAGCTGCGTCTGGAGGCTCTACACCAGATCGTGGTGCTGATCTCTGGGATGGAGGAGAAGAGTAGCCAGGCTGCAGGAGGTGGTGGGAGCGGACCAGGAGGTCGACCCAGCCCCAGCGTCGCCTTCCAGTCCTCCTCCCTCCTGACCTCCGTCAGGTTACAGTTCCTGGCTGGATGTTTCGGTCTAGGGACCGTGGGCACCGGGGGACTGAAGGGAGAGAATGTCCAGCTACACCACTACCAGGTACAGGGGACTAGGGAGAGAGTGTTCAGATACCGGGGGACTAGGGAGAGAGTGTTCAGGTACGGGGGGGACTAGGGAGAGAGTGTTCAGGTACGGGGGGGACTAGGGAGAGAGTGTTCAGGTACGGGGGGGACTAGGGAGAGAGTGTTCAGGTACGGGGGGGACTAGGGAGAGAGTGTTCAGGTACTGGGGGGACTAGGGAGAGAGTGTTCAGGTACTGGGGGGGACTAGGGAGAGAGTGTTCAGGTACGGGGGGACTAGGGAGAGAGTGTTCAGGTACGGGGGGGACTAGGGAGAGAGTGTTCAGGTACGGGGGGACTAGGGAGAGAGTGTTCAGGTACGGGGGACTAGGGAGAGAGTGTTCAGGTACGGAGGGGACTAGGGAGAGAGTGTTCAGGTACGGGGGGGACTAGGGAGAGAGTGTTCAGGTACGGGGGACTAGGGAGAGAGTGTTCAGGTACGGGGGACTAGGGAGAGAGTGTTCAGGTACGGGGGGGACTAGGGAGAGAGTGTTCAGGTACGGGGGACTAGGGAGAGAGTGTTCAGGTACGGAGGGGACTAGGGAGAGAGTGTTCAGGTACGGGGGGGACTAGGAAGAGAGTGTTCAGGTACGGGGGGGACTAGGAAGAGAGTGTTCAGGTATGGGGGGGACTAGGGAGAGAGTGTTCAGGTACGGGGGACTAGGGAGAGAGTGTTCAGGTACGGGGGGACTAGGGAGAGAGTGTTCAGGTACGGGGGATCGAACCCGATTGCATTAACATGTTACCAGTGTCTGTCTGTCTGTCTGTCTGCCTCATAATGATGTTGTGTTGGTTCAGGACAGGATGTCTGTCTCATAATGATGTTGTGTTGGTTCAGGACAGGATGTCTGTCTCATAATGATGTTGTGTTGGTTCAGGACAGGATGTGTGTCTCATAATGATGTTGTGTTGGTTCAGGACGGTGTTAACGCAGCCAAGCGGAGCCTGCAGATGGACATCCAGACAGCCGTACATAAGATCTACCAGCAGCTGTCTGTCACGCTGGAGAGAGCCCTGCAGGCCAACAAACATCACATAGGTGAACATCACATCATTACAAAGCAGGGTTCTCCTATACAGGTCCTGGAGAACAACTGTGTGTGCAGGCTTTCGGTCCAGCCCTGCAGTAACACAGCAAGTCTGCGCAACCAGTAGTTCTTCAGGACGTAGTTGAAGACCACCGCTATAGAGTAACTCCCCTTTCCCTCGCTTGCCTCTCACCGTCGTCTCCCTCTCTCTCCCCCGTCCCGATACGGAAAGACACATTTCAGTTGACCTCATTCAGTTGGACAACTGACTCGGTATCCCCCCCCCCTCTTTTTTCCCCCCCTTTCCCTCGTTCCAGAGGCCCAGCAGCGCCTCCTGCTGGTGACAGTGTTTGCCCTGAGCGTGCGTTACCAGTCTGTGGACGTGTCCCTGGCCATATCCAGTGGCCTCCTCAACGTGCTGTCACAGCTGTGTGGCACAGAAACCCTGCTGGGACAACCACTCCAGCTGCTACAGAAACCAGGGGTGTCTCAGCTCAGCACTGCCCTGAAGGTAGCCTCCACACGACTACTGCAGATACTGGCCATCAGCACCGGGTAAGACAGCGGCTCTCTGCACTAACAAAACTGTTAATACATGTTACGTATGTGTGTCGTCAGATGTGTCGTGTCTGGTTTATCTATAGGGCCGGTTTCCCGGGTCCAGATCAAGCCTATTCATGGATTAAAAAAGGGACTTTCAATTTGAGATTGTCCTTCGAGTATGATTCTTAGTCCTGTAGGAGGCGCAACCATGAAACCCTACCCACAAAGATGCATGTTTCTGTCTCTGTGTGACTGACTTGTCTCCGTGTCTCTGTGTCTCTGTGTCTTTGTGTCTCTGTGTCTCCGTGTCTCCGTGTCTCTGTGTCTCCAGGACGTACGCAGACAAGCTAGGACCCAAGGTGGTCCAGTCCCTGTTGGACTTGCTGTGTAGCCAGCTGAAGAACCTTCTGTCCCAGGCAGGAGTCAGCCTGCTCACTGCCGACCCAGGGAAGAACCAGGAGAACCAGGACAAGAAGTCTGAGGATGGAGCCGACCCAGAGAAGACAGACTTCAGAGGTGGGAGGAGGACTGTGTGTCATGCAGCATTGACAGGAAGTCTCTTTGGATCAAGTAATAGTGCTATTTGAACAATGAGTTAATACATTAGGAGGATTGGAGGATAATACATTAGGAGGATTGGAGGATAATACATTAGGATTGGAGGATAATACATTAGGAGGATTGGAGGATAATACATTAGGAGGATTGGAGGATAATACATTAGGAGGAGGATTGTCTGCCAGGATGGGTGGAAGAGTGATGGAAAGGTTACTAGTGATTTGGCTGACTGGAGTCGGTTGATTGGCTTGATCGTTTTTTTTTTTTTCAAATAGATTTTTCCGGGAACTTCTAAAGTATTGTCAATACAGATGGTAGTGGTGAAGTGGCATAAAGATGGCCGTGTTCAGACATGACGTCATTGTTTTGAAACAGCACCCTGTAGAGCTTCACTCTGTAATATGATGTTGTTGTGTTGGAGTGGAAACAGCACCCTGTTGAGCTTCACTCTGTAATATGATGTTGTTGTGTTGGAGTGGAAACAGCACCCTGTAGAGCTTCACTCTGTAATATGATGTTGTGTTGGAGTGGAAACAGCACCCTGTAGAGCTTCACTCTGTAATATGATGTTGTGTTGGAGTGGAAACAGCACCCTGTAGAGCTTCACTCTGTAAAATGTTGTTGTGTTGGAGTGGAAACAGCACCCTGCAGAGCTTCACTCTGTAATATGATGTTGTGTTGGAGTGGAAACAGCACCCTGTAGAGCTTCACTCTGTAAAATGTTGTTGTTGTGTTGGAGTGGAAACAGCACCCTGTAGAGCTTCACTCTGTAATATGATGTTTTGTTGGAGTGGAAACAGCACCCTGTAGAGCTTCACTCTGTAATATGATGTTGTGTTGGAGTGGAAACAGCACCCTGTAGAGCTTCACTCTGTAAAATGTTGTTGTTGTGTTGGAGTGGAAACAGCACCCTGTAGAGCTTCACTCTGTAATATGATGTTGTGTTGGAGTGGAAACAGCACCCTGTAGAGCTTCACTCTGTAAAATGTTGTTGTTGTGTTGGAGTGGAAACAGCACCCTGTAGAGCTTCACTCTGTAATATGATGTTGTGTTGGAGTGGAAACAGCACCCTGTAGAGCTTCACTCTGTAATATGATGTTGTGTTGGAGTGGAAACAGCACCCTGTAGAGCTTCACTCTGTAATATGATGTTGTGTTGGAGTGGAAACAGCACCCTGTAGAGCTTCACTCTGTAAAATGTTGTTGTTGTGTTGGAGTGGAAACAGCACCCTGTAGAGCTTCACTCTGTAATATGATGTTGTGTTGGAGTGGAAACAGCACCCTGTAGAGCTTCACTCTGTAAAATGTTGTTGGAGTGGAAACAGCACCCTGTAGGGCTTCACTCTGTAATATGATGTTGTGTTGGAGTGGAAACAGCACCCTGTAGAGCTTCACTCTGTAAAATGTTGTTGTTGTGTTGGAGTGGAAACAGCACCCTGTAGAGCTTCACTCTGTAAAATTTTGTTGTTGTGTTGGAGTGGAAACAGCACCCTGTAGAGCTTCACTCTGTAATATGATGTTGTTGTTGGAGTGGAAACAGCACCCTGTAGAGCTTCACTCTGTGACATGGTGTTGTTGTGTTGGAGTGGAAACAGCACCCTGTTGAGCTTCACTCTGTAATTTGTTGTTGTTGGAGTGGAAACAGCACCCTGTAGAGCTTCACTCTGTAATATGTTGTTGTTGTGTTGGAGTGGAAACAGCACCCTGTAGAGCTTCACTCTGTAATATGTTGTTGTTGTTGTTGGAGTGGAAACAGCACCCTGTAGAGCTTCACTCTGTAATTTGTTGTTGTTGGAGTGGAAACAGCACCCTGTAGAGCTTCACTCTGTAATTTGTTGTTGTTGGAGTGGAAACAGCACCCTGTAGAGCTTCACTCTGTAATATGTTGTTGTTGTGTTGGAGTGGAAACAGCACCCTGTAGAGCTTCACTCTGTAATATGTTGTTGTTGTTGTGTTGGAGTGGAAACAGCACCCTGTAGAGCTTCACTCTGTAATATGTTGTTGTTGTGTTGGAGTGGAAACAGCACCCTGTAGAGCTTCACTCTGTAATATGTTGTTGTTGTTGTGTTGGAGTGGAAACAGCACCCTGTAGAGCTTCACTCTGTAACATGGTGTTGTTGTTGTTGTTGTTGATGTGTTCCATAGCGTTGGTGCGTAAGCAGCACACAGCAGAGCTTCACCTGGGAGACTTCCTGGTGTTCCTGAGGCGAGTCGTCTCCTCCAAGGCCATCCAATCCAAGATGTCTTCTCCAAAGTGGACAGAGGTGCTGCTCAACATCGCTGCGCAGAAATGCTGCTCAGGTACGGTCCAATCAAATGTATTTGTACAGTTAAAATGCATTATGAAAATCACCGGTCTGTACTTGTAAGTTTAGATGTTTCTTTACATCGACTTGAATATAGGTTAGATATGCCCCAGCACAGACAACCATTTAGTATACATCCTGACCGACGTCAGGTCAGAGGTAGTAAGGACTTACATTAAAGGCCCCATTTAGTATACATCCTGACCGACGTCAGGTCAGAGGTAAGGACTTACATTAAAGGCCTCCATTTAGTATACATCCTGACCGACGTCAGGTCAGAGGTAGTAAGGACTTACATTAAAGGCCTCCATTTTCACCAGTGTCTTCCTGTCGTTATGTTATTTCTGTCAAAGGTCAGGTCAAAGGTCAAAGGTCAGGTCAAAACGGATGAAGGTTTATTTGAATCGTGTCTTAGCCCGTTCATTAAACGCTTTTTTAAAACTTTCAAACTCACACGAGTGCCTGGCTTTTGGGAATTTGTTTAATGTCGCTTAGCAACTAATTTGAGTTTTTAATTTTGCTTTTCAATGACACAAGTGTTATTGTTGTTGGTCTGTAGGAGTCCCTCTGGTGGGCAACCTGAGAACTCGTCTCCTGGCCCTTCATGTTCTGGAGGCTGTGCTGCCTGCCTGCGAGGCCAGTGTAGAGAACGACCAGATGACACAGGTACTGGAGCTGTATGCAGAGTGAAGCCTCTCAAAATTGACCCACTGGTGAGGTCCTAATAGGAGGATTTGATGAGGTAACTGGTAAAAAGGTGAGGTCCTAATAAGATGATATGATGAGGTAGCTGGTAAACAGGTGAGATCCTAATAGGAGGATTTGATGAGGTAGCTGGTAAAAAGGTGAGGTCCTAATAAGATGATATGATGAGGTAGCTGGTAAACAGGTGAGATCCTAATAGGAGGATTTGATGAGGTAGCTGGTAAACAGGTGAGATCCTAATAAGATGATATGATGAGGTAGCTGGTAAACAGGTGAGATCCTAATAAGAGGAGTTGATGAGGTAGCTGGTAAAAAGGTGAGGTCCTAATAGGATTTGATGAGGTAGCTGGTAAAAGGTGAGGTCCTAATAAGAGGATATGATGAGGTAGCTGGTAAACAGGTGAGGTCCTAATAAGAGGATTTGATGAGGTAGCTGGTAAAAAGGTGTGGTCCTAATAGGAGGATTTGATGAGGTAGCTGGTAAAAGGTGAGGTCCTAATAAGAGGATTTGATGAGGTAGCTGGTAAAAGGTGAGGTCCTAAAAGGAGGATTTGATGAGGTAGCTGGTAAAAGGTGAGGTCCTAATAAGAGGATATGATGAGGTAGCTGGTAAAAGGTGAGGTCCTAATAAGAGGATTTGATGAGGTAGCTGGTAAAAGGTGAGGTCCTCCTCTAGGTGGTGGAGCGTCTCTTCTCCCTGCTGGCTGACTGTATGTGGGAAGCTCCCATCGCCCAGGCCAAGCACACCATCCAGATGAAGGAGAAAGAGCAGGAGCTGAAACTACAGGTACAGGACTACTCATAATGCTCTCTATCACTTCTTCTTACTGTTATTATTCTTTCTTTTTCTTTCTTTCTTTCTTCCTTCTTCTTCTTCTTCTTCTTTCTCTTTCTTTCTTTCTTCCTTCTTCTTCTTCTTCTTCTTTCTCTTTCTTTCTTCTTTTTCTTTCTTTCTTCCTTCTTCTTCTTCTTCTTCTTCTTCTTCTTTCTCTTTCTTTCTTCTTTTTCTTTCTTTCTTCCTTCTTCTTCTTCTTCTTCTTCTTCTTCTTTCTCTTTCTTTCTTTCTTCCTTCTTCTTCTTCTTCTTCTTCTTTCTCTTTCTTTCTTCCTTCTTCTTCTTCTTCTTCTTCTTCTTCTTCTTCTTCTTTCTCTTTCTTTCTTCCTTCTTCTTCTTCTTCTTCTTTCTCTTTCTTTCTTCTTTTTCTTTCTTTCTTTCTTTCTTCTTCTTCTTCTTCTTCTTTCTCTTTCTTTCTTCCTTCTTCTTCTTCTTCTTCTTTCTCTTTCTTTCTTCCTTCTTCTTCTTCTTCTTCTTTCTCTTTCTTTCTTCCTTCTTCTTCTTCTTCTTCTTTCTCTTTCTTTCTTCTTTTTCTTTCTTTCTTTCTTCTTCTTCTTCTTCTTCTTCTTTCTCTTTCTTTCTTCCTTCTTCTTCTTCTTCTTCTTCTTCTTCTTCTTCTTCTTCTTCTTCTTCTTTCTCTTTCTTTCCTCTTTTTCTTTCTCGTTCTTCTTCTTTTTCTTTCTTTTCTCAGACTTTTTCTTATTATTATTTTTTTATTCTACTTTGTCTTCTTGTCTGTGAATTAACTGGCTCGCAATCTGACTAACTGATTCATCCGTCTGTCCCCAGGGTGAGGAGGAGGATGAGAACCTTCCCATCCAGGAGGTGTCGTTTGACCCGGAGAAGACTCAGTGTTGTGTGGTGGAGAATGGCCAGGGTCTGACCCACGGCAGCGGGGGGAAGGGATATGGACTGGCCTCTACCGGCATCTCCTCTGGGTGCTACCAGTGGAAGGTACAGTACATCTCCTCTGTGTGCTACCAGTGGCATGTGTAAACACGCCTACTGTCCCGTTGCTAACGTTTGAGGGGAAATGGCATGTGTAAACACACCTATTGTCTTGAATTGAAGCCATTCTGACTGGTGGTCACCTGTAGCCGCTACATCTTCAGTAATGAGCTCCCGTTCTGCTGTCTTCATTAATGAGTTCCCGTTCTGCTGTCTTCATTAATGAGTTCCCGTTCTGCTGTCTTCATTAATGAGCTCCCATTCTGCTGAGTCTTCAGTAATGAGCTCCCGTTCTGCTGTCTTCAGTAATTAGCTCCCGTTCTGCTGTCTTCAGTAATGAGCTCCCGTTCTGCTGTCTTCAGTAATGAGCACCCGTTCTGCTGAGTCTTCAGTAATGAGCTCCCGTTCTGCTGTCTTCATTAATGAGCTCCCGTTCTGCTGTCTTCAGTAATGAGCTCCCATTCTACTGTCTTCAGTAATGAGCTCCCGTTCTGCTGTCTTCAGTAATGAGCACCCGTTCTGCTGAGTCTTCAGTAATGAGCTCCCGTTCTGCTGTCTTCAGTAATGAGCTCCCGTTCTGTTGTCTTCATTAATGAGCTCCCGTTCTGCTGAGTCTTCAGTAATGAGCTCCCGTTCTGCTGAGTCTTCAGTAATGAGCTCCCGTTCTGCTGAGTCTTCAGTAATGAGCTCCCGTTCTGCTGTCTTCAGTAATGAGCTCCCGTTCTGCTGTCTTCAGTAATGAGCACCCGTTCTGCTGAGTCTTCAGTAATGAGCTCCCGTTCTGCTGTCTTCATTAATGAGCTCCCGTTCTGCTGTCTTCAGTAATGAGCTCCCATTCTGCTGTCTTCAGTAATGAGCTCCCGTTCTGCTGTCTTCAGTAATGAGCACCCGTTCTGCTGAGTCTTCAGTAATGAGCTCCCGTTCTGCTGAGTCTTCAGTAATGAGCTCCCGTTCTGCTGTCTTCAGTAATGAGCTCCCGTTCTGTTGTGTCTTCAGTAATGAGCTCCCGTTCTGCTGAGTCTTCAGTAATGAGCTCCCATTCTGCTGTCTTCAGTAATGAGCTCCCTTTCTGCTGTCTTCAGTAATGAGCTCCCGTTCTGCTGTCTTCAGTAATGAGCTCCCTTTCTGCTGTCTTCAGTAATGAGCTCCCGTTCTGCTGTCTTCAGTAATGAGCTCCCGTTTCCTGTATCTCATAACATTGTGTCTTTGTTTGTTTCTACCTGTAGTTCTACATTGTGAAGGAGAACCGTGGGAACGAGGGGACGTGCGTCGGGGTGTCCCGTTGGCCTGTCCATGACTTCAACCACCGCACCACGTCAGACATGTGGCTGTACCGGGCCTACAGCGGGAACCTGTACCACAACGGAGAGCAGACCCTCACCCTCTCCTCCTTCACCCAGGGAGACTACATCACCTGTGTGTTGGACATGGAGGCACGCACCATCTCCTTCGGGAAGAACGGAGAGGTCAGAACATAAAGCTACTGTCAGTTTGAGACACCAGAGTGCCCCCCCCTAGAGACACCAGAATGCCCCCCCGCCAGAGACACCAGAGTGCCCCCCCCAGAGACACCAGAGAGCCCCCCCAGAGACACCAGAGTGCCCCCCCTTAGAGACACCAGAGTGCCCTCCCCTTAGAGACACCAGAGTGCCCCCCCCTAGAGACACCAGAGTGTTTGAGACAGTCTCTGCTGTGTTTACAGAAGCCTGTTATTGTTCTCCACAGGAGCCCAAGTTAGCCTTCGAGGACGTGGACGCCACAGAGCTCTACCCCTGTGTCATGTTCTACAGCAGTAACCCTGGAGAGAAGGTAAGACAACGCTGAACATAGAACCTAGTTCAACCTAGAATCTAGTTAAACCTAGAGCCTAGTTAAACCTAGAGCCTAGTTAAACCTAGAACCTAGTTAAACCTAGAACCTAGTTAAATCTATAACCTATTTAAACCTAGAACCTAGTTAAACCTAGAACCTAGTTAAACCTAGAACCTAGTTAAACTTAGAACCTAGTTAAACATTGAACCTAGTTAAACATAGAACCTAGTTAAACATATAACCTAGTTAAACCTAGAACCTAGTTAAACCTAGAACCTAGTTAAACAGAACCTAGTTAAACCTAGAACCTAGTTAAACAGAACCTAGTTAAACCTAGAACCTAGTTAAACATATAACCTAGTTAAACCTAGAACCTAGTTAAACCTAGAACCTAGTTAAACAGAACCTAGTTAAACCTAGAACGTATTTAAACCTAGAACCTAGTTAAACCTAGAACCTAGTTAAACCTAGAACCTAGTTAAACCTAGAACGTATTTAAACCTAGAACGTATTTAAACCTAGAACCTAGTTAAACTGAACCTATTTAAACCTCAACTGTAAGGTCTGTTCAAGCTACTCGTCAGATTGTTCTATCTTGCCACTGTTAGTTCGGTCTTTATTACCTTACGCCTGTCATGTTTTTAAGTTATTCAAAAACAACTTGTAACTTCACGAGAACTCAGTTGGATAAAGTGATTGTTTGATGATGAAGGTGAGGATGAGCAGGAGTAATCAGGTACCCCGAACAGACATCAAAACCTCTCATCTTCAACCAGAGATCACATTTGTTTTCAAATACTATAAAACTGTTTGGTGGAATGTGCTTTGTGGGAAGTGACATTTTACCTCCCCATTTAAAAGCAAGAAAGAAAAAAAAAGAATTGTCTTAAAATTATTTTGGAATAATTACGTCCCGTCTATTTTCAGCTTGTGCTACTTCGGGAACTGCTTGTGCGGCCCCTCGAGTGGCGCAGCGGCCTGGTTCGATTCCAGGCTGTATCACAACCGGTCGTGATTGAGAGTCCCATAGGGTGTGGCGCACAATTGGCCCGGCGTCGTCCAGGTTAGGGTTTGGCCTTTTGGTAGGCCGTCATTGTAAATAAGAATTTGTTCTTAACTGACTTGCCTAGTTAAATAAAGGTAACCCACCTAAACATAGACAGGTTAGTTAGCCTAGCCTATAACCCGCCTAAACATAGACACGTTAGTTAGCCTAGCCTATAACCCGCCTAAACATAGACAGGTTAGTTAGCCTATAACCCACCTAAACATAGACAGGTTAGTTAGCCTAGCCTATAATCCACCTAAACATAGACACGTTAGTTAGCCTAGCCTATAACCCATCTAAACATAGACAGGTTAGTTAGCCTATAACCCACCTAAACATAGACACGTTAGTTAGCCTAGCCTATAACCCACCTAAACATAGACACGTTAGTTAGCCTAGCCTATAACCCGCCTAAACATAGACAGGTTAGTTAGCCTATAACCCACCTAAACATAGACAGGTTAGTTAGCCTAGCCTATAATCCACCTAAACATAGACACGTTAGTTAGCCTAGCCTATAACCCATCTAAACATAGACAAGTTAGTTAGCCTAGCCTATAACCCATCTAAACATAGACAAGTTAGTTAGCCTAACCTATAACCCACCTAAACATAGACAGGTTAGTTAGCCTAGCCTATAACCCACCTAAATATAGACACGTTAGTTAGCCTAGCCTATAACCCGCCTAAACATAGACAGGTTAGTTAGCCTAGCCTATAACCCACCTAAACATAGACAGGTTAGTTAGCCTAGCCTATAACCCACCTAAACATAGACACGTTAGTTAGCCGTGCCTATAACCCACCTAAACATAGACACGTTAGTTAGCCTAGCCTATAACCCACCTAAACATAGACACGTTAGTTAGCCTAGCCTATAACCCACCTAAACATAGACAAGTTAGTTAGCCTAGCCTATAACCCACCTAAACATAGACAGGTTAGTTAGCCTAGCCTATAACCCACCTAAACATAGACAGGTTAGTTAGCCTAGCCTATAACCCATCTAAACATAGACAGTTTAGTTAGCCTAGCCTATAACCCACCTAAACATAGACAGGTTAGTTAGCCTATAACCCACCTAAACATAGACAGGTTAGTTAGCCTAGCCTATAAACCCATCTAAACATAGACACGTTAGTTAGCCGTGCCTATGACCCACCTATACATAGACAGTTTAGTTAGCCTAGCCTATAACCCACCTAAACATAGACAGGTTAGTTAGCCTATAACCCACCTAAACATAGACAGGTTAGTTAGCCTAGCCTATAAACCCATCTAAACATAGACACGTTAGTTAGCCGTGCCTATGACCCACCTATACATAGACAGTTTAGTTAGCCTAGCCTATAACCCACCTAAACATAGACAGGTTAGTTAGCCTATAACCCACCTAAACATAGACAGGTTAGTTAGCCTAGCCTATAACCCACCTAAACATAGACACGTTAGTTAGCCGTGCCTATGACCCACCTATACATAGACAATAACCGTTAAAATACACAATAACATGAGTTTGTTAAAGACAGAGCGTATTGGCATCAGAATCGTTAAGCCTGAGGCCTTCTCACCAAACAGATGGTCTTGATTCATCAACATGCGCCGTTCCATGTGGAATCATCCATCCATTTAGAAAATATCAGACAACATCCTGAATAAACTACATCCGACGTCTGTGAATCAAAAAGAAGATAAATCAGGGTTACAAACCAACATTTTTCTTTCTTTCTTTCTATTTCCCCCAACTGGCCAAATTGCAGCTGTTTCTCTGTCTCCGGGTGTAGATATGTGTCTCACTGCTCCCTAACTCTCTGTCTCCGGGTGTAGATATGTGTCTCACTGCTCCCTAACTCTCTGTCTCCGGGTGTAGATATGTGTCTCACTGCTCCCTAACTCTCTGTCTCCGGGTGTAGATATATGTCTCACTGCTCCCTAACTCTCTGTCTCCGGGTGTCGATATGTGTCTCACTGCTCCCTAACTCTCTGTCTCCGGGTGAAGATATGTGTCTCACTGCTCCCTAACTCTCTGTCTCCGGGTGTAGATATGTGTCTCACTGCTCCCTAACTCTCTGTCTCCGGGTGTAGATATGTGTCTCACTGCTCCCTAACTCTCTGTCTCCGGGTGTAGATATGTGTCTCACTGCTCCCTAACTCTCTGTCTCCGGGTGTCGATATGTGTCTCACTGCTCCCTAACTCTCTGTCTCCGGGTGTAGATATGTGTCTCACTGCTCCCTAACTCTCTGTCTCCGGGTGTGTCTCACTGCTCCCTAACTCTCTGTCTCCGGGTGTAGATATGTGTCTCACTGCTCCCTAACTCTCTGTCTCCGGGTGTCGATATGTGTCTCACTGCTCCCTAACTCTCTGTCTCCGGGTGTCGATATGTGTCTCACTGCTCCCTAACTCTCTGTCTCCGGGTGAAGATATGTGTCTCACTGCTCCCTAACTCTCTGTCTCCGGGTGAAGATATGTGTCTCACTGCTCCCTAACTCTCTGTCTCCTGGTGAAGATATGTGTCTCACTGCTCCCTAACTCTCTGTCTCCGGGTGTAGATATGTGTCTCACTGCTCCCTAACTCTCTGTCTCCGGGTGTAGATATGTGTCTCACTGCTCCCTAACTCTCTGTCTCCGGGTGAAGATATGTGTCTCACTGCTCCCTAACTCTCTGTCTCCGGGTGTAGATATGTGTCTCACTGCTCCCTAACTCTCTGTCTCCGGGTGAAGATATGTGTCTCACTGCTCCCTAACTCTCTGTCTCCGGGTGAAGATATGTGTCTCACTGCTCCCTAACTCTCTGTCTCCGGGTGAAGATATGTGTCTCACTGCTCCCTAACTCTCTGTCTCCGGGTGTAGATATGTGTCTCACTGCTCCCTAACTCTCTGTCTCCGGGTGTAGATATGTGTCTCACTGCTCCCTAACTATCTGTCTCCGGGTGTAGATATGTGTCTCACTGCTCCCTAACTCTCTGTCTCCGGGTGTAGATATGTGTCTCACTGCTCCCTAACTCTCTGTCTCCGGGTGTAGATATGTGTCTCACTGCTCCCTAACTCTCTGTCTCCGGGTGTAGATATGTGTCTCACTGCTCCCTAACTCTCTGTCTCCGGGTGTAGATATGTGTCTCACTGCTCCCTAACTCTCTGTCTCCGGGTGTAGATATGTGTCTCACTGCTCCCTAACTATCTGTCTCCGGGTGTAGATATGTGTCTCACTGCTCCCTAACTCTCTGTCTCCGGGTGTAGATATGTGTCTCACTGCTCCCTAACTCTCTGTCTCCGGGTGTGTCTCACTGCTCCCTAACTCTCTGTCTCCGGGTGTAGATATGTGTCTCACTGCTCCCTAACTCTCTGTCTCCGGGTGTCGATATGTGTCTCACTGCTCCCTAACTCTCTGTCTCCGGGTGTCGATATGTGTCTCACTGCTCCCTAACTCTCTGTCTCCGGGTGTAGATATGTGTCTCACTGCTCCCTAACGCTCTGTCTCCGGGTGAAGATATGTGTCTCACTGCTCCCTAACTCTCTGTCTCCGGGTGTAGATATGTGTCTCACTGCTCCCTAACTCTCTGTCTCCGGGTGTAGATATGTGTCTAACTGCTCCCTAACTGTCTGTCTCCGGGTGTAGATATGTGTCTCACTGCTCCCTAACTCTCTGTCTCCGGGTGTAGATATGTGTCTCACTGCTCCCTAACTCTCTGTCTCCGGGTGTAGATATGTGTCTCACTGCTCCCTAACTCTCTGTCTCCGGGTGTAGATATGTGTCTCACTGCTCCCTAACTCTCTGTCTCCGGGTGAAGATATGTGTCTCACTGCTCCCTAACTCTCTGTCTCCGGGTGTAGATATGTGTCTCACTGCTCCCTAACTCTCTGTCTCCGGGTGAAGATATGTGTCTCACTGCTCCCTAACTCTCTGTCTCCGGGTGAAGATATGTGTCTCACTGCTCCCTAACTCTCTGTCTCCGGGTGTAGATATGTGTCTCACTGCTCCCTAACTCTCTGTCTCCGGGTGAAGATATGTGTCTCACTGCTCCCTAACTCTCTGTCTCCGGGTGAAGATATGTGTCTCACTGCTCCCTAACTCTCTGTCTCCGGGTGAAGATATGTGTCTCACTGCTCCCTAACTCTCTGTCTCCGGGTGAAGATATATGTCTCACTGCTCCCTAACTCTCTGTCTCCGGGTGTGTCTCACTGCTCCCTAACTCTCTGTCTCCTGGTGAAGATATGTGTCTAACTGCTCCCTAACTCTCTGTCTCCGGGTGTCGATATGTGTCTCACTGCTCCCTAACTCTCTGTCTCCGGGTGTAGATATGTGTCTCACTGCTCCCTAACTCTCTGTCTCCGGGTGTAGATATGTGTCTCACTGCTCCCTAACTCTCTGTCTCCGGGTGTAGATATGTGTCGCACTGCTCCCTAACTCTCTGTCTCCGGGTGAAGATATATGTCTCACTGCTCCCTAACTCTCTGTCTCCGGGTGTAGATATGTGTCTCACTGCTCCCTAACTCTCTGTTTCTGGGTGTAGATATGTGTCTCACTGCTCCCTAACTCTCTGTCTCCGGGTGAAGATATGTGTCTCACTGCTCCCTAACTCTCTGTCTCCGGGGTGAAGATATGTGTCTCACTGCTCCCTAACTCTCTGTCTCCGGGTGAAGATATGTGTCTCACTGCTCCCTAACTCTCTGTCTCCGGGGTGAAGATATGTGTCTCACTGCTCCCTAACTCTCTGTCTCCGGGTGAAGATATGTGTCTCACTGCTCCCTAACTCTCTGTCTCCGGGTGTAGATATGTGTCTCACTGCTCCCTAACTCTCTGTCTCCGGGTGTAGATATGTGTCTCACTGCTCCCTAACTCTCTGTTCTAGGTGAAGATCTGTGATATGCAGATGCGGGGTACCCCTCGTGACCTCCTGCCCGGTGATCCTATCTGCAGCCCTGTGGCCACAGTCCTGGCTGAGGCCACCACACAGCTCATCAGGATCCTGCACCACACGGACCACTGGACACACTGCATCAACAAGATCATGATGGAGAGGCTACACAAAATCAAACCCTGCTTCAGAGACTCAGCCAACGGTACTGGAGGAGGAGGTGAGAGGAGAGGAGGGGAGGGGGGGGAGAAGGGAGGAGGGGAGGGGAGAGGAGAGGAGGGGAGAGAGAGAGAGGGGAAAGGAGAGGCGGGAGAGGAGAGGAGAGGAGAGGGGGAGAGGAGAGGGGAGGGGAGGAGAGAGGAGAGGAGAGGAGGGGGGAGAGGGGAGGGGGGGAGAGGAGGGGAGAGAGAGGGGAGGGTAGGAGAGGAGAGGGGAGAAGAGGAGAGGAGGGGAGAGGAGGGGGGAGAGGAGAGGAGGAGACGAGAGGGAGGAGAGGAGAGGAGGGGAGGGGGGGGGAGAAGGGAGGAGGGGAGGGGAGAGGAGAGGAGGGGAGAGAGAGGGGAAAGGAGAGGCAGGAGAGGAGAGGAGAGGAGAGGGGGAGAGGAGAGGAGAGGGGAGGAGGGGAGGAGAGAGGAGAGGAGAGGAGGGGGGAGGGGGGGAGAGGAGGGGAGAGAGAGGGGAGGGTAGGAGAGGAGAGGGGAGAAGAGGAGAGGAGGGGAGAGGAGGGGGGAGAGGAGAGGAGGAGACGAGAGGAGGGGAGGGGGGGGGAGAAGGGAGGAGGGGAGGGGAGAGGAGAGGAGGGGAGAGAGGGGAAAGGAGAGGCAGGAGAGGAGAGGAGAGGAGAGGGGGAGAGGAGAGGAGAGGGGAGGAGGGGAGGAGAGAGGAGAGGAGAGGAGGGGGGAGAGGGGAGGGGGGAGAGGAGGGGAGAGAGAGGGGAGGGTAGGAGAGGAGAGGGGAGAAGAGGAGAGGAGGGGAGAGGAGGGGGGAGAGGAGAGGAGGAGACGAGAGGGAGGAGAGGAGAGGAGGAGACAAGGGGAGAGGAGAGGGGGGAGAGGAGAGGAGGAGACTAGAGGGGGGAGAGGAGAGGAGGAGACAAGGGGAGAGGAGAGGGGTGAGAGGAGATGAGGAGACAAGGGGAGAGAAGAGGGGGAGAGAAGAGTAGAGGAGGTGAGAGGACAGAGAAGAGAGGTTGAGGAGAGGTGAGAGGACATTAGAGAAGGGAGGTTGAGGAGAGGAGAGAGGAGGTGAGAGGACATTAGAGAAGGGAGGTTGAGGAGAGGAGGTGAGAGGACATTAGAGAAGGGAGGTTGAGGAGAGGAGAGAAGGTGAGAGGACATTAGAGAAGGGAGGTTGAGGAGAGGAGACAAGGTGAGAGGACATTAGAGAAGGGAGGTTGAGGAGAGGAGGTGAGAGGACATTAGAGAAGGGAGTTTGAGGAGAAGAGAGGAGGTGAGAGGACATTAGAGAAGGGAGGTTGAGGAGAGGAGGTGAGAGGACATTAGAGAAGGGAGTTTGAGGAGAGGAGAGGAGGTGAGAGGACATTAGAGAAGGGAGGTTGAGGAGAGGAGGTGAGAGGACATTAGAGAAGGGAGTTTGAGGAGAGGAGAGGAGAGAGGTGAGAGGACATTAGAGAAGGGAGGTTGAGGAGAGGAGGTGAGAGGACATTAGAGAAGGGAGGTTGAGGAGAGAGGACATTAGAGAAGGGAGGTTGAGGAGAGGAGAGGACATTAGAGGAGGGAGGTTGAGGAGAGGAGAGGACATTAGAGGAGGGAGGTTGAGGAGAGGAGAGAGGAGGTGAGAGGACATTAGAGAAGGGAGTTTGAGGAGAGGAGAGGGGGTGAGAGGACATTAGAGGAGGGAGGTTGAGGAGAGGAGAGGAGGTGAGAGGACATTAGAAAAGGGAGGTTGAGGAGAGGACATTAGAGGAGGGAGGTTGAGGAGAGGAGAGAGGAGATGAGAGGACATTAGAGGAGGGAGGTTGAGGAGAGAGGAGGTGAGAGGACATTAGAGAAGGGAGGTTGAGGAGAGAGGTGAGAGGACATTAGAGAAGGGAGGTTGAGGAGAGAGGTGAGAGGACATTAGAGAAGGGAGGTTGAGGAGAGGAGAGAGGTGAGAGGATATTAGAGAAGGGAGGTTGAGGAGAGGAGGTGAGAGGACATTAGAGAAGGGAGGTTGAGGTGAGAGGACATTAAAGAAGGGAGGTTGAGGAGAGATGTGGACTTCACTCTCTGCTTTGTGTCATGTCACCAAGGCAGTTTAAAGTACAGTAGACCAACATATCTCCTGTAGTAGGTGTCACATCTGGGTCTGGAACACCTTGTTAGTGCATGGATCTTGTTAGGGCTTCTGTTGCTCATTGGATAACGTTAGGGCTTGTGTTGCTCATTGGATAACGTTAGGGCTTGTTGCTCATTGGATAACGTTAGGGCTTGTGTTGCTTCATTTGAATTTCCTGACTTTTCCACATGTTGACCAGCCTGATTTAAACATAATTTCTGTGAGTTAATATTAAAAGGCCCACAGTCAGCACCATCACATGTACAGTAACACATCATGTGACACATCAGGTCAGAGGTTAAAGAAGAGTCGTTCGGTGCAGAGCAGAGAGGAGCATGACGCCCAGAGGGACTCGTCCAGGGACCCCCAGAGAGGGGAGGAGGAGAGGGGCCGGCCAGGACACGGGAGCCGCCAGGGGCATGGAGGTCTGGGGGAACTCTCTGACCACCACCTCAGGACCCTCTGTACAGAGGTCTGTCTATCTATTGACTGAGCTTTTGTTGTGATTACCAGTCTTTATTAGCCTGGGTACCATTCTGTTTCTGATATTATTCCACAATGTTTTTGGCATGACTGTGGAATGTTAGCACAAACATACTGGTACCCAGGCTAATAGTTTATAATTTATTTGAAAGAAACACTTGACAACACCTTGACACACCACACCTTGACACACCACGCCTTGACACACCACACCTTGACACACCACACCTTGACACACCACACCTTGACACGCAACACCTTGACACACCTTGACAACACACCTTGACACACCACACCTTGACACACCACACCTTGACACACCACACCTTGACACACCACACCTTGACACACCACACCTTGACACACCACACCTTGACACACCACACCTTGACACACCACACCTTGACACGCCACACCTTGACACGCCACACCTTGACACACCACACCTTGACACACCACACCTTGACACACCACACCTTGACACACCACACCTTGACAACACCTTGACACCCCACACCTTGACACCACACACCTTGACACACCACACCTTGACACACCACACCTTGACACACCACACCTTGACAACCCACACCTTGACAACCCACACCTTGACACCCCACACCTTGAAACCCCACACCTTGACACACCACACCTTGACACACCACACCTTGACACACCACACCTTGACACACCACACACCTTGACACACCACACACCTTGACACACCACACCTTGGCACACCACACACCTTGACACACCACACCTTGACACACCACACCTTGACACACCACACCTTGACACACCACACCTTGACACACCACACCTTGACACACCACACCTTGACACACCACACCTTGACACACCACACACCTTGACACACCACACACCTTGACACACCACACCTTGACACACCACACCTTGACACACCACACCTTGACACACCACACCTTGACACCCCACACCTTGACACACCACACCTTGACACCCCACACCTTGACACACCACACCTTGACACACCACACCTTGACACACCACACCTTGACACACCACACCTTGACACACCACACCTTGACACCCCACATCTTGACACACTACACCTTGACACCACACCTTGACACACCACACCTTGACACACCACACCTTGACACACCACACCTTGACACACCACACCTTGACACCACACCTTGACACACCACACCTTGACACACCACACCTTGACACCCCACATCTTGACACACCACACCTTGACACACCACACCTTGACACACCACACCTTGACACCCCACATCTTGACACACCACACCTTGACACCACACCTTGACACCCCACATCTTGACACACAACACCTTGACACCCCACACCTTGACACACCACACCTTGACACACCACACCTTGACACACCACACCTTGACACACCACACCTTGACACACCACACCTTGACACACCACACCTTGACACACCACACCTTGACACCCCACATCTTGACACACCACACCTTGACACACCACACCTTGACACACCACACCTTGACACCCCACATCTTGACACACCACACCTTGACACCACACCTTGACACCCCACATCTTGACACACCACACCTTGACACACCACACCTTGACACACCACACCTTGACACACCACACCTTGACACCCCACATCTTGACACACCACACCTTGACACCACACCTTGACACACCACATCTTGACACACCACACCTTGACACACCACACCTTGACACACCACACCTTGACACACCACACCTTGACACACCACACCTTGACACCCCACACCTTGACACACCACACCTTGACACCCCACACCTTGACACACCACACCTTGACACACCACACCTTGACACACCACACCTTGACACACCACACCTTGACACCCCACACCTTGACACACCACACCTTGACACACCACACCTTGACACACCACACCTTGACACACCACACCTTGACACACCACACCTTGACACCCCACATCTTGACACACTACACCTTGACACCACACCTTGACACACCACACCTTGACACACCACACCTTGACACACCACACCTTGACACACCACACCTTGACACCACACATTGACACACCACACCTTGACACCCCACATCTTGACACACCACACCTTGACACACCACACCTTGACACACCACACCTTGACACCCCACATCTTGACACACCACACCTTGACACCACACCTTTACACACAACACCTTGACACACCACACCTTGACACACCACACCTTGACACCCCACACCTTGACACACCACACCTTGACACCCCACACCTTGACACACCACGCCTTGACACACCACACCTTGACACACCACACCTTGACACCCCACATCTTGACACACCACACCTTGACACCACACCTTGACACACCACACCTTGACACACCACACCTTGACACACCACACCTTGACACACCACACCTTGACACCACACCTTGACACACCACACCTTGACACCACACCTTGACACACCACACCTTGACACACCACACCTTGACACACCACACCTTGACACACCACACCTTGACAACCCACACCTTGACAACCCACACCTTGACACACCACACCTTGACACACCACACCTTGACAACACCTTGACACACCACACCTTGACACACCACACCTTGACACACCACACCTTGACACACCACACCTTGACACACCACACCTTGACACCACACCTTGACAACCCACACCTTGACACACCACACCTTGACAACACCTTGACACACCACACCTTGACACACCACACCTTGACAACACCTTGACACACCACACCTTGACACACCACACCTTGACAACACCTTGACACACCACACCTTGACACACCACACCTTGACAACCCACACCTTGACACACCACCTTGACAACCCACACCTTGACACCACACCTTGACACACCACACCTTGACACACCACACCTTGACACAACACCTTGACACCACACCTTGACACAACACTTTGACACACCACACCTTGACACACCACACCTTGACACCAAACCTTGACACCACACCTTGACACAACACCTTGACACACCACACCTTGACACAACACCTTGACACACCACACCTTGACACACCACACCTTGACACACCACACCTTGACACACCACACCTTGACACACCACACCTTGACACACCACACCTTGATACCACACCTTGACACACCACACCTTGACACACCACACCTTGACACACCACACCTTGACACCACACCTTGACAACCAACACCTTGACACACCACACCTTGACAACCCACACCTTGACACACCACACCTTGACACAACACCTTGACAACCCACACCTTGACAACCCACACCTTGACACACCACACCTTGACACAACACCTTGACACACCACACCTTGACACAACACCTTGACACCCCACACCTTGACAACCCACACCTTGACACACCACACCTTGACACACCACACCTTGACACCACACCTTGACAACCCACACCTTGACAACCCACACCTTGACACAACACCTTGACAACCCACACCTTGACACACCACACCTTGACACCACACCTTGACACACCACACCTTGACACACCACACCTTGACACCACACCTTGACAACCCACACCTTGACACAACACCTTGACAACCCACACCTTGACACACCACACCTTGACACAACACCTTGACAACCCACACCTTGACACACCACACCTTGACACAACACCTTGACAACCCACACCTTGACACACCACACCTTGACACACCACACCATGACAACCCACACCTTGACACACCACACCTTGACACACCACACCTTGACACACCACACCTTGACACACCACACCTTGACACACCACACCTTGACACACCACACCTTGACACACCAAACCTTGACACACCACACCTTGACACACCACGCCTTGACACCACACCTTGACACCACACCTTGACACACCACATCTTGACACACCACACCTTGACACACCACACCTTGACACCCCACACTTTGACACACCACACCTTGACACCCCACACCTTGACAACCCACACCTTGACAACCCACACCTTGACACACCACACCTTGACACACCACACCTTGACACACCACACCTTGACACCACACCTTGACACACCACGCCTTGACACCACACCTTGACACCACACCTTGACACACCACATCTTGACACACCACACCTTGACACACCACACCTTGACACCCCACACCTTGACACACCACACCTTGACACCCCACACCTTGACAACCCACATCTTGACACCCCACACCTTGACACACCACACATTGACACACCACACCTTGACACACCACACATTGACACCACACCTTGACACCACACCTTGACACCACACCTTGACACACCACACCTTGACACCACAACCTTGACACCACACCTTGACACACCACACCTTGACACACCACACCTTGACACCACACCTTGACACACCACACCTTGACACCACACCTTGACACCCCACACCTTGACACACCACACCTTGACACACCACACCTTGACACACCACACCTTGACACCACACCTTGACACACCACACCTTGACACACCACACCTTGACACCCCACACCTTGACACACCACACCTTGACACACCACACCTTGACACACCACACCTTGACACCCCACATCTTGACACACCACACCTTGACACACCACACCTTGACACACCACACCTTGACACACCACACCTTGACACACCACACCTTGACACACCACATCTTGACACACCACACCTTGACACACCACACCTTGACACCACAACCTTGACACCACACCTTGACACACCACACCTTGACACACCACACCTTGACACCACACCTTGACACACCACACCTTGACACACCACACCTTGACACCACACCTTGACACCACACCTTGACACCCCACACCTTGACACACCACACCTTGACACACCACACCTTGACACACCACACCTTGACACACCACACCTTGACACCCCACACCTTGACACACCACACCTTGACACACCACACCTTGACACACCACACCTTGACACCCCACATCTTGACACACCACACCTTGACACACCACACCTTGACACACCACACCTTGACACACCACACCTTGACACACCACACCTTGACACACCACACCTTGACACACCACACCTTGACACAACACCATGACAACCCACACCTTGACACACCACACCTTGACACCACACCTTGACACACCACACCTTGACACCACACCTTGACGCAACACCTTGACAACACACCTTGACAACACACCTTTACACCACACCTTGACACCACACCTTGACACACCACACCTTGACACACCACACATTGACACACCACACCTTGGCACCACACCTTGACACCACACCTTGACACACCACCTTGACACACCGCACCATGACGACACCGCACCATGACAACATTTCACCATGACAGCACCGCACCATGACAACACCGCGCCATGACAGCACCGCACCATGACAACATTTCACCATGACAGCACCGCACCATGACAACACCGCGCCATGACAACATTTCACCATGACAGCACCGCACCATGACAACACTGCACCATGACAACATTTCACCATGACAGCACCGCGCCATGACAACACCGCTCCATGTCACCACCGCACCATGACAACACCGCGCCATGACAACATCGCGCCATGACAACATCGCGCCATGACAACACCGCACCATGACACCACCGCACCATGACAACACTGCACCATGACAACACCGCACCATGACAACACCGCACCATGACAACACCGGACCATGACAACACCGCACCATGACAACACCGCACCATGACAACACCGCACCATGACACCACCGCACCATGACACCACCACACCATGACACCACCGCACCATGACAACCCCACACCATGACAACACCGCACCATGACAGCACCGCACCATGACAACACCGCACCATGACAACCCCGCACCATGACAGCACCGCACCATGACAACAGAGGCAGCTCTTATGTTGCAGTTCAAGCTAAATAAACTACAGTATGTGATGTAACATCAGGATATTTATAGTGGTAATAACTGTGTAATTTACATGTCATATTTAAGTAGCACGTTGCTCATTGTGAACTGGAGCAGCAGTTGCTATTTCAGAGGTCGCGGTCTGTCCTAAAGGCCTTCCGTGTTGAACTCTTAGGTGTGGCCTGTGCTGGCGGTGATGGGGGGTGCCGACGCAGGGCTGCGCGTTGGGGGGCGCTGTGTTCACAAACAGACCGGTCGGCATGCTACTCTCCTGGGCGTGGTGAAGGAGGGGAGCACCTCAGCCAAGGTGCAGTGGGACGAGGCTGAGATCACCATCAGGTATTAACATTATGGTTGACCCTGCAGGTCCTGGTACCCTGGTCCCAGATCTGTTTGTGCTCTCTTGTCTGATGGAATTCTCATGGCTTGACAATGGCAAGGGAATAGGCAGAATCTGATCTGAGAACAGACTAAGGTATTGGTAGAAACTGATCTGAGAACAGGCTAAGGTCTTGGTAGAAACGGATCTGAGAACAGGCAGGCTAAGGTCTTGATAGAAACTGATCTGAGACCAGGCTAAGGTCTTGATAGAAACTGATCTGAGAACAGGCTAAGGTCTTGATAGAAACTGATCTGAGAACAGGCTACGGTCTTGATAGAAACTGATCTGAGAACAGGCTAAGGTCTTGATAGAAACTGATCTGAGAACAGGCTAAGGTCTTGATAGAAACTGATCTGAGAACAGGCTAAGGTCTTAAGAGAAGCAAAGCGTCATAACCGTCATAATCGTCTGAATAAATATCTACACTGGCTGATAGATAGTATCTACACTGGCTGATAGATATATACTGGCTGATAGATAGTATCTACACTGGCTGATAGATATATACTGGCTGATAGATAGTATCTACACTGGCTGATAGATAGTATCTACACTGGCTGATAGATAGTATCTACACTGGCTGATAGATAGTATCTACACTGGCTGATAGATAGTATCTACACTGGCTGATAGATAGTATCTACACTGGCTGATAGATAGTATATACACTGGCTGATAGATAATATATACATTGGCTGATAGTATCTACACTGGCTGATAGATAATATATACACTGGCTCATAGATAGTATCTACACTGGCTGATAGATATACACTGGCTGATAGATAGTATCTACACTGGCTGATAGATCTACACTGGCTGTATTGACTGGCTATGTTCACATCAATATGCTGTAAACCTCCATCACCCAGCTCTGTTTCAGTACTTTCCTCCATAACCACCCACCCCACCATGCTTCTAGCCACCCTCATCCACTACCATTATTACCTCCTGTATAGTCATCCATTATCCTCCCAAGGACTTATCCACCATCATCCATATCCCGTACGTAACCTATTGACTCGTTCATTGACTGGTCCCTTCTCTGCATGGTACCATTGTACCGCCAGCCCTCCTCCACCCATCCACCTAGCCTGGTCCCAGATCTGTTAATGCAAGGCAAACTCCTGAGGTGTCATTGTTGTCATGCTAAACATTGACGTGACAAATCCATAAGGAGATAGCAAGAGAGTAGAAACAGACTGGCACCCAGGGCAGACTACAATCCCTCCCTCCCCCAGACTACCATCCATCCATCCCCCAGACTACCATCCATCCCCCAGACTACCATCCATCCCTCCCCCAGACTACCATTCATCCATCCCCCAGACTACCATCCACCCATCCCCCAGACTACCATCCATCCCCCAGACTACCATCCCTCCCCCAGACTACCATCCATCCCCCAGACTACCATCCATCCCCCAGACTACCATCCCTCCCCCAGACTACCATCCCTCCCCCAGACGACCATCCATCCCCCAGACTACCATCCATCCCCCAGACTACCATCCATCCTCCCCCAGACTACCATCCACTCATCCCCCAGACTACCATCCCTCCCCCAGACTACCATCCCTCCCCCAGACTACCATCCATCCCTCCCCCAGACTACCATCCATCCCTCCCCCAGACTACCATCCCTCCCTCCCCCAGACTACCATCCATCCCTCCCCCAGACTACCATCCATCCATTCCCCAGACTACCATCCATCCATCCCCCAGACTACCATCCATCCATCCCCCAGACTACCATCCATCCCTCCCCCAGACTACCATCCATCCATTCCCCAGACTACCATCCATCCCCCAGACTACCATCCCTCCCCCAGACTATCATCCATCCCTCCCCCAGACTACCATCCCTCCCCCAGACTACCATCCATCCCCCAGACTACCATCCCTCCCCCAGATTACCATCCATCCCTCCCCCAGACTACCATCCCTCCCCCAGACTACCATCCATCCATTCCCCAGACTACCATCCATCCCCCAGACTACCATCCATCCCCCAGACTACCATCCCTCCCCCAGACTACCATCCCTCCCTCCCCCAGACTACCATCCATCCCCCAGACTACCATCCACCCCCCCCCAGACTACCATCCATCCCCCAGACCACCATCCATCCCCCAGACTACCATCCATCCCCCAGACTACCATCCATCCCCCAAACTACCATCCATCCCCCAGACTACCATCCCTCCCCCAGACTACCATCCATCCCTCCCCCAGACTACCATCCCTCCCCCAGACTACCATCCATCCATCCTCCAGACTACCATCCCTCCCCCAGACTACCATCCCTCCCCCAGACTACCATCCCTCCCCCAGACTACCATCCATCCTCCACTCCTCTACCATGTCTTCCTCTCTTCCTCTCCTTCTCTCCTTACTCTGTGTTTCCTTTGTGTTCCTCCACCTCTGGTTCTTGGTTAAAGCTTCCCATCTTTCTGGTCGCCTAGTGACACTCCCCTGTACAACCTGGAGCCCTGCGAGCCGCTGCCCTTTGACGTGGCACGCTTCCGAGGCCTCACCGCATCCCTGCTCCTCGACCTCACCTATCTCACCTCCATCCACGAGGACGCTGGGAAGCTGAGCGCCCGGCGCCACGAGAAGAGGCACCGTAGCAGCGGAGGCCACGATACGACGACGACGGCGACGACCGCCACGACAAACGACGACTTCAACAACAAAACTGGTGAGACGGAGCAGAGCCACCAACACAGGGTCTCCCCAGACCCCAAAGACACTACAACAACAACAGGGACCGTCACCACGACGACAACCTCTGATCTGAGGGTGTCACACAGCCTGGACGAGGTCAAAGCCCACGCGGTGCCCAACTCGAAATCAGAGAGCGAGATCTCCTCCTGCGCCTTGGACTCCCAACACCAGGGTGGAGGAGGACCAGAGACCCTCTCCCCTGCTCCTCAGACCCCCCAGGAGGGCAACAGGAGGAAGGGCCATGAGGGCCGAGGCCACGATGGCTCTCCCGCCTCAGGGGCCAGTCAGTCTGAGATCCATGCGGTGCAGCTGTCCTACCTCTACCTGGGGGCCATGAAGGCCCTCAGCACCCTGCTCTCCTGCTCCAAGTATGTTGAGCTGCTGCTCATACCCAAGGTTAGTAATCTGTCATCAGGGTTGTGGGTTCGTATCCCGCATTGCTCTCACAGCATATAGTACCTCTCAGAGAAATGCGTAAAATGTCTCTGGCCCCAAGAATAATGTATATGTGTTTAGTCAATTACAGTGTCTGCTAATGGCCCACTCTGTAATAGGTCCAGGTTCAATCAAGGTGTCTGCTATTGGCCCACTCTGTAATAGGTCCAGGTTCAATCAAAGTGTCTGCTATTGGCCCACTCTGTAATAGGTCCAGGTTCAATCAAGGTGTCTGCTATTTGCCCACTCTGTAATAGGTCCAGGTTCAATTAAGGTGTCTGCTATTGGCCCACTCTGTAATAGGTCCAGGTTCAATCAAGGTGTCTGCTATTGGCCCACTCTGTAATAGGTCCAGGTTCAATCAAAGTGGCTGCTATTGGCCCACTCTGTAATAGGTCCAGGTTCAATCAAGGTGTCTGCTATTGGCCCACTCTGTAATAGGTCCAGGTTCAATCAAGGTGTCTGCTATTGGCCCACTCTGTAATAGGTCCAGGTTCAATCAAGGTGTCTGCTATTGGCCCACTCTGTAATAGGTCCAGGTTCAATCAAAGTGTCTGCTAATGGCCCACTCTGTAATAGGTCCAGGTTCAATCAAGGTGTCTGCTATTGGCCCACTCTGTAATAGGTCCAGGTTCAATCAAAGTGTCTGCTATTGGCCCACTCTGTAATAGGTCCATGTTCAATCAAGGTGTCTGCTAATGGCCCACTCTGTAATAGGTCCAGGTTCAATCAAGGTGTCTGCTATTGGCCCACTCTGTAATAGGTCCAGGTTCAATTAAGGTGTCTGCTATTGGCCCACTCTGTAATAGGTCCAGGTTCAATCAAGGTGTCTGCTATTGGCCCACTCTGTAATAGGTCCAGGTTCAATCAAGGTGTCTGCTATTGGCCCACTCTGTAATAGGTCCAGGTTCAATTAAGGTGTCTGCTATTGGCCCACTCTGTAATAGGTCCAGGTTCAATCAAAGTGTCTGCTAATGACCCACTCTGTAATAGGTCCAGGTTCAATTACAGTGTCTGCTATTGGCCCACTCTGTAATAGGTCCAGGTTCAATCAAGGTGTCTGCTAATGGCCCACTCTGTAATAGGTCCAGGTTGAATCAAGGTGTCTGCTAATGGCCCACTCTGTAATAGGTCCAGGTTCAATCAAGGTGTCTGCTATTGGCCCACTCTGTAATAGGTCCAGGTTGAATCAAGGTGTCTGCTAATGGCCCACTCTGTAATAGGTCCAGGTTCAATTACAGTGTCTGCTAATGGCCCACTCTGTAATAGGTCCAGGTTCAATTACAGTGTCTGCTAATGGCCCACTCTGTAATAGGTCCAGGCTCAGCCGGAGCCTGCTCCCTGTGGACACAATGCAGACCTGAACGCCGGGTCCACTCCTAGTGGCGCAGCGCCCTCGCCCGTGTGCCAGGAGGAAGTTGAGATGAGGGCGGCACTGCAGTTCCTGATGCGTCACATGGTCAAGCGGGCCGTGATGAGGTCACCCATCAAGCGAGCGTTAGGATTGGCCGATTTGGAGAGAGCCCAGGCCATGATCTATAAATTGGTGGTCAGCGGGCTGCTGGACGAACACTGCAGTGGGGGCAAGTCCAGACCTGGTGAGTAACACTGAGGGAAGTAACATGTTGTTTGTTAGGGAAGGCTTTTCCATCTCTGGCCCTGGACTGGGGCCCTCCTGGGGCCCTCCTGGGGCCTTCCTGGGGTCTTCCTGGGGTTTTCCTGGGGTCTTCCTGGGGCCCTCCTGGGGTCTTCCTGGGGTCTTCCTGGGGCCTTCCTGGGGTCTTCCTGGGGCCTTCCTGGGGTCTTCCTGGGGTCTTCCTGGGGCCCTCCTGGGGCCTTCCTGGGGTCTTCCTGGGGCCTTCCTGGGGCCCTCCTGGGGTCTTCCTGGGTCCTTCCTGAGTCCTTCCTGGGGTCTTCATGGGGTCTTCCTGGGTCCTTCCTGGGGCCCTCCTGGGGTCTTCCTGGGGTCTAAACATATATTGATGTGGTTGACAACACATCCAGGATTACAAGCTAGCTAGCTACTTACCTTGAAGGCTTCTCAGACGATCTGATGTTGTAACGTGTCAAGAAATTTAAAGAGAAAAAAACCTCTGTACTAACTCTGTTCTAACTCTGTAACTCTGTTCTAACTCTGTTCTAACTCTGTAACTCTGTTCTAACTCTGTAACTCTGTTCTAACTCTGTAACTCTGTACTAACTCTGTACTAACTCTGTTCTAACTCTGTAACTCTGTTCTAACTCTGTAACTCTGTTCTAACTCTGTAACTCTGTACTAACTCTGTACTAACTCTGTACTAACTCTGATCTAACTGTTCTAACTCTATCTCTGTACTAACTCTGTACTAACTCTGTACTAACTCTGTACTATCTCTGTACTAACTCTGTACTAACTCTGTACTAACTCTGTACTAACTCTGTACTAACTCTGATCTAACTCTGTTCTAACTGTGTTCTAACTCTGTAACTGTGTTCTAACTCTCTACTAACTCTGTTCTAACTGTGTTCTAACTCTGTAACTGTGTTCTAACTCTCTACTAACTCTCTACTAACTCTGTTCTAACTCTGTTCTAACCCTGTAACTCTGTTCTAACTCTGTTCTAACTCTGTTCTAACCCTGTAACTCTATACTAAGTGTGTGTGGTCTCTCTCCCTGTGTGTTAGCTGACCCAGAGTGTGAGGAGGGTGTGCAGGGAGAGCAGCAGGCCCAGACCCCCATCACCACCAGCCCCTCTGCCTCCAGCACCACCTCCTTCATGAGCTCCTCTCTGGAGGACACGACCACAGCCACTACACCTGTTACTGACACAGAGACCGTCCCTGCCTCGGAGTCCCCTGGGGTCATGCCTCTTAGCCTGCTCAGGTAAATAGAACCTCTATATATACACACACACACACACACACACACACACACACACACACACACACACACACACACACACACACACTGTGGATACCTTTTAACGTCAAGCCATTTATAAAAATGTCTCGTCTTCACAGGCAAATGTTCTCAAGCTACCCAACCACCACTCTGCTGCCAACGCGTCGCGCCCAGACGCCCCCGGTGTCTTCTCTCCCCACGTCTCCCTCTGATGAGGTGGGCCGGAGACAGAGCCTCTCCTCCCCTGAGACCCAGACCTCCAGACCAGCCAACAGGACAGGGACATGTATGTACTACACACACACACACACACACACACACATAGACACAGAGCCTCTCCTCCCCTGAGACCCAGACCTCCAGACCAGCCAACAGGACCGGGACATGTATGTACTACACACACACACACACACACACACACACACACACACACACACACACATACACACACACACACATAGACACAGAGCCTCTCCTCCCCTGAGACCCAGACCTCCAGACCAGCCAACAGGACAGGGACATGTATGTACTACACACACACACACACACACACACGTACACACACACACACACACACACACACACACACACACACACACACACACACACACACACACACACACACACACACACACACACACACATATAGACACAGAGCCTCTCCTCCCCTGAGACCCAGACCTCCAGACCATGGTAACATCCAGTTTGTCTCTGTATGTGATGTTAACATCCTGTTTGTCTCTGTATGTGATGGTAACATCCAGTTTGTCTCTGTATGTGATGGTAACATCCTGTTTGTCTCTGTATGTGATGGTAACATCCTGTTTGTCTCAGTATGTGATGGTAACATCCTGTTTGTCTCTGTATGTGATGGTAACATCCTGTTTGTCTCAGTATGTGATGGTAACATCCTGTTTGTCTCTGTATGTGATGGTAACATCCAGTTTGTCTCTGTATGTGATGGTAACATCCTGTTGATCTCTGTATGTGATGGTAACATCCTGTTTGTCTCAGTATGTGATGGTAACATCCTGTTTGTCTCTGTATGTGATGGTAACATCCAGTTTGTCTCTGTATGTGATGGTAACATCCTGTTGATCTCTGTATGTGATGGTAACATCCTGTTTGTCTCTGTATGTGATGGTAACATCCTGTTGATCTCTGTATGTGATGGTAACATCCTGTTTGTCTCTGTATGTGATGGTAACATCCTGTTGGTCTCTGTATGTGATGGTAACATCCAGTTTGTCTCTGTATGTGATGGTAACATCCTGTTGGTCTTTGTATGTGATGGTAACATCCTGTTTGTCTCTGTATGTGATGGTAACGTCCTGTTTGTCTCTGTATGTGATGGTAACATCCTGTTTGTCTCTGTATGTGATGGTAACATCCTGTTTGTCTCCGTATGTGATGGTAACGTCCTGTTTGTCTCTGTATGTGATGGTAACATCCTGTTTGTCTCTGTATGTGATGGTAACTTCCTGTCCTCTAATTATTGTCCTCTCTAGCCCTGTCGGACCCCAGCAGCAGACTATCCACCTCCCCTCCCCCCCCGGCCATCGCTGTGCCCCTCCTGGAGATGGGCTTCTCTCTGAGGCAGATCACCAAAGCTCTGGAGGCTACAGGGACAGGTACAGACTTCACTCTACATTACCTCATACCAAGACTACAGGTACAGACTTCACTCTACATTACCTCATACCAAGACTACAGGTACAGACTTCACTCTACATTACCTCATACCAAGACTACAGGTACAGACTTCTCTATACATTACCTCATACCAAGACTACAGGTACAGACTTCACTCTACACTACCTCATACCAAGACTACAGGTACAGACTTCTCTATACATTACCTCATACCAAGACTACAGGTACAGACTTCACTCTACACTACCTCATACCAAGACTACAGGTACAGACTTCTCTATACATTACCTCATACCAAGACTACAGGTACAGACTTCACTATACACTACCTCATACCAAGACTACAGGTACAGACTTCACTATACATTACCTCATACCAAGACTACAGGTACAGACTTCACTATACACTACCTCATACCAGGACTACAGGTACAGACTTCACTATACACTACCTCATACCAAGACTACAGGTACAGACTTCACTATACATTACCTCATACCAAGACTACAGGTACAGACTTCACTATACACTACCTCATACCAAGACTACAGGTACAGACTTCACTATACATTACCTCATACCAAGACTACAGGTACAGACTTCACTATACATTACCTCATACCAAGACTACAGGTACAGACTTCACCATACACTACCTCATACCAAGACTACAGGTACAGACTTCACTATACACTACCTAATACCAAGACTACAGGTACAGACTTCACCATACACTACCTCATACCAAGACTACAGGTACAGACTTCACTCTACATTACCTCATACCAAGACTACAGGTACAGACTTCACTCTACATTACCTCATACCAAGACTACAGGTACAGACTTCTCTATACATTACCTCATACCAAGACTACAGGTACAGACTTCACTCTACACTACCTCATACCAAGACTACAGGTACAGACTTCTCTATACATTACCTCATACCAAGACTACAGGTACAGACTTCACTCTACACTACCTCATACCAAGACTACAGGTACAGACTTCTCTATACATTACCTCATACCAAGACTACAGGTACAGACTTCACTATACACTACCTCATACCAAGACTACAGGTACAGACTTCACTATACATTACCTCATACCAAGACTACAGGTACAGACTTCACTATACACTACCTCATACCAGGACTACAGGTACAGACTTCACTATACACTACCTCATACCAAGACTACAGGTACAGACTTCACTATACATTACCTCATACCAAGACTACAGGTACAGACTTCACTATACACTACCTCATACCAAGACTACAGGTACAGACTTCACTATACATTACCTCATACCAAGACTACAGGTACAGACTTCACTATACATTACCTCATACCAAGACTACAGGTACAGACTTCACCATACACTACCTCATACCAAGACTACAGGTACAGACTTCACTATACACTACCTAATACCAAGACTACAGGTACAGACTTCACCATACACTACCTCATACCAAGACTACAGGTACAGACTTCACTCTACATTACCTCATACCAAGACTACAGGTACAGACTTCACTCTACATTACCTCATACCAAGACTACAGGTACAGACTTCTCTATACATTACCTCATACCAAGACTACAGGTACATACTTCACTCTACACTACCTCATACCAAGACTACAGGTACAGACTTCTCTATACATTACCTCATACCAAGACTACAGGTACAGACTTCACTCTACACTACCTCATACCAAGACTACAGGTACAGACATCTCTATACACTACCTCATACCAAGACTACAGGTACAGACTTCTCTATACATTACCTCATACCAAGACTACAGGTACAGACTTCACTATACACTACCTCATACCAAGACTACAGGTACAGACTTCACTATACATTACCTCATACCAAGACTACAGGTACAGACTTCACTATACACTACCTCATACCAGGACTACAGGTACAGACTTCACTATACACTACCTCATACCAAGACTACAGGTACAGACTTCACTATACATTACCTCATACCAAGACTACAGGTACAGACTTCACTATACATTACCTCATACCAAGACTACAGGTACAGACTTCACCATACACTACCTCATACCAAGACTACAGGTACAGACTTCACTATACATTACCTCATACCAAGACTACAGGTACAGACTTCACTATACACTACCTAATACCTAGACTACAGGTACAGACTTCACCATACACTACCTCATACCAAGACTACAGGTACAGACTTCACCATACACTACCTCATACCAAGACTACAGGTACACACTTCAAGTCAAATGTTGTTGGTCACATACACATGGTTAGCAGATGTTAATGCGAGCGTAGCGAAATGCTTGTGCTTCTAGTTCTGACAATGCAGCAATAACCAGTGAGTAATCTAACAATTCCACAATAACTACCTAATAAACACAAGTCTAAGTAAAGAAATGAATAAGAATATTTACATAAAGATATATGAATGAGTGATGGTCGAACGGCATAGGCAAGATGCAGTAGATGGTATAGAGTACAGTATATACATATGAGATGAGTAATGTAGGGCATGTAAACATTATTAAAGTGACTAGTGATCCATTTATTAAAGTGGCCAATGATATCAGGTCTGTATGTTGGCTGCAGCCTCTCTATGTTAATGATGGCTGTTTGACAGTCTGATGGGACAATGATATCTATGTTAGTGATGGCTGTTTGACAGTCTGATGGGACAATGATATCAGGTCTGTATGTTGGCAGCAGCCTCTCTATGTTAGTGATGGCTGTTTGACAGTCTGATGGGACAATGATATCAGGTCTGTATGTTGGCAGCAGCCTTTCTATGTTAGTGATGGCTGTTTGACAGTCTGATGGGACAATGATATCAGGTCTGTATGTTGGCTGCAGCCTCTCTGTGTTAGTGATGGCTGTTTGACAGTCTGATGGGACAATGATATCAGGTCTGTATGTTGGCAGCAGCCTCTCTGTGTTAGTGATGGCTGTTTGACAGTCTGATGGGACAATGATATCAGGTCTGTATGTTGGCAGCAGCCTCTCTATGTTAGTGATGGCTGTTTGACAGTCTGATGGGACAACGATATCAGGTCTGTATGTTGGCAGCAGCCTTTCTATGTTAGTGATGGCTGTTTGACAGTCTGATGGGACAATGATATCAGGTCTGTATGTTGGCTGCAGCCTCTCTGTGTTAGTGATGGCTGTTTGACAGTCTGATGGGACAATGATATCAGGTCTGTATGTTGGCAGCAGCCTCTCTGTGTTAGTGATGGCTGTTTGACAGTCTGATGGGACAATGATATCAGGTCTGTATGTTGGCTGCAGCCTCTCTGTGTTAGTGATGGCTGTTTGACAGTCTGATGGGACAATGATATCAGGTCTGTATGTTGGCAGCAGCCTCTCTGTGTTAGTGATGGCTGTTTGACAGTCTGATGGGACAATGATATCAGGTCTGTATGTTGGCAGCAGCCTCTCTATGTTAGTGATGGCTGTTTGACAGTCTGATGGGACAATGATATCTATGTTAGTGATGGCTGTTTGACAGTCTGATGGGACAATGATATCAGGTCTGTATGTTGGCAGCAGCCTCTCTGTGTTAGTGATGGCTGTTTGACAGTCTGATGGGACAATGATATCAGGTCTGTATGTTGGCTGCAGCCTCTCTGTGTTAGTGATGGCTGTTTGACAGTCTGATGGGACAATGATATCAGGTCTGTATGTTGGCAGCAGCCTCTCTGTGTTAGTGATGGCTGTTTGACAGTCTGATGGGACAATGATATCAGGTCTGTATGTTGGCAGCAGCCTCTCTGTGTTAGTGATGGCTGTTTGACAGTCTGATGGGACAATGATATCAGGTCTGTATGTTGGCAGCAGCCTCTGTGTTAGTGATGGCTGTTTGACAGTCTGATGGGACAATGATATCAGGTCTGTATGTTGGCTGCAGCCTCTCTATGTTAGTGATGGCTGTTTGACAGTCTGATGGGACAATGATATCAGGTCTGTATGTTGGCAGCAGCCTCTCTGTGTTAGTGATGGCTGTTTGACAGTCTGATGGGACAATGATATCAGGTCTGTATGTTGGCAGCAGCCTCTCTATGTTAGTGATGGCTGTTTGACAGTCTGATGGGACAATGATATCAGGTCTGTATGTTGGCTGCAGCCTCTCTATGTTAGTGATGGCTGTTTGACAGTCTGATGGGACAATGATATCTATGTTAGTGATGGCTGTTTGACAGTCTGATGGGACAATGATATCTATGTTAGTGATGGCTGTTTGACAGTCTGATGGGACAATGATATCAGGTCTGTATGTTGGCTGCAGCCTCTCTGTGTTAGTGATGGCTGTTTGACAGTCTGATGGGACAATGATATCAGGTCTGTATGTTGGCAGCAGCCTCTCTATGTTAGTGATGGCTGTTTGACAGTCTGATGGGACAATGATATCAGGTCTGTATGTTGGCTGCAGCCTCTCTATGTTAGTGATGGCTGTTTGACAGTCTGATGGGACAATGATATCTATGTTAGTGATGGCTGTTTGACAGTCTGATGGGACAATGATATCTATGTTAGTGATGGCTGTTTGACAGTCTGATGGGACAATGATATCAGGTCTGTATGTTGGCTGCAGCCTCTCTGTGTTAGTGATGGCTGTTTGACAGTCTGATGGGACAATGATATCAGGTCTGTATGTTGGCTGCAGCCTCTCTGTGTTAGTGATGGCTGTTTGACAGTCTGATGGGACAATGATATCAGGTCTGTATGTTGGCAGCAGCCTCTCTGTGTTAGTGATGGCTGTTTGACAGTCTGATGGGACAATGATATCAGGTCTGTATGTTGGCTGCAGCCTCTCTATGTTAATGATGGCTGTTTGACAGTCTGATGGGACCGCCGAGTGTTGTAGTGTGTAAAAATCACCTGTCCTCGGTTGAAACCCTCACTACCGAGTTCCAAACTGCCTCTGGAAGCAACGTCAGCGCGAGAACTGTTCGTCGGGAGCTTCATGAAATGGGTTTCCATGGCCGAGCAGCCGCACACAAGCCTAAGATCATCATGCGCAATGCCGAGCGTCGGCTGGTGTGGTGTAAAGCTCGCCGCCATTGGACTCTGGAGCAGTATAATCGCATTCTCTGGAGTGATGAAGAACGCTTCACCATCTGGCAGTCCGACTGACAAATCTGGTTTTGGCGGATGACAGGAGAACGCGAACCTGCCCTAATGCATAGTGCCAACTGTAAAGTTTGGTGGAGGAGGAATAATGGTCTGGGGCTGTTTTTCATGGTTCGGACTAGGCTCCTCAGTTCCAGTGAAGGGGAATCTTAATGCTACAGCATACAAGGATATTCTAGACTATTCTGTGCTTCTAACAAGTTTGGGGAAGG